>NC_140999.1:1142108-1304608 GCF_052327205.1 Somniosus microcephalus
CTCCCCTCCCTCCCTCTCCCCTCCCTCCCTCCCTCTCCCCCTCCCTCCCTCCCCTCTCCCCTCCCTCCCTCCCTCTCCCCTCCCTCCCTCCCTCTCCCCTCACACTCCCTCCCCTCCCTCTCCCCTCACACTCCCTCCCCTCCCTCTCCCCTCACACTCCCCTCCTCCCCTCACACTCCCCTCCTCCCCTCACACTCCCCTCCCTCACACTCACTCCCCTCCTCCCCTCACACTCCCCTCCCTCACACTCACTCGGTCGGTGGCGCCTCCACCCGGCCGCACTCCTGTGTATTACGTCATCGCTTCTTGCTGGGCGAATGACGTCACTGCGAACGCAGATCCACCTGGCGACGCTGCGTACGTCAGGACTCCCTGTGCAACACGTCAGCGCTGCGGGGGAGTTGCGGCTCTCGCGCTGTTGCTGCGCCCGACTCACCGACCGACCGAGCGCCCCGGCCCCGACTCACCGACCGACCGAGCGCCCCGGCCCCGACTCACCGACCGACCGAGCGCCCCGGCCCCGACTCACCGACCGACCGAGCGCCCCGGCCCCGACTCACCGACCGACCGACCGAGCGCCCCGGCCCCGACTCACCGACCGACCCGGCCCCGACTCGTCGAGCGCCCCGGCCCCACTGTGAGCCCCGAGCCCGCGTCCGCCTCACCGAGAGGCCTGAGCCCGCGTCCACCTCACCGCCACCCCCGGGCCGGGCCGGGCGCGCGCCGTTGCGGTTGTCCGCGGGTTTTTGAATCGCGCCGGGCGAGTGCGCGCTCCCGCCTGCGGCCGCCATGAGTGTGGACGCGTACGGGCCCAGCTCGCAGACCCTCACCTTCCTGGACACCGAGGAGGCTGATCTGCTCGGCGCCGACACGCAGGGCTCCGAGTTCGAGTTCACCGACTTCACTTTACCGTCGCAGACCCAGACACAAGGCCAGAGCCAAGGCCCCATCGACGGACAGGTAAGGGAAGGGGGGGGGGGGAGATTATCCTGCACGCCAGGCCCAGGCTGCGCGGCCCAGCTCCCCCGTCAGGCGCGCCAGGGCTTGGCCGAGTCCGAGCCTGGCGGTCACAGTGCGGCCCGTCATAGCCTCGGCCTCGGGGCCCGAAAGAGACGCACATGGGGCGGCAGGAAGCGGCTCCAAAGCCCCATCCAATGGCCCACTAGGCGGCACAGGCCGATACCCGGGCGGGGGGGATATTCTCCCAGCAGGGGCCTGTGGGTCTGCTGGAGGAATGGAAGTATGTGGGGGAGGTGGGGATTAGGCAGGTATGGGGGGCAGTGCGAGGGTGCGATGGGGGGGGGCAGTGCGAGGGTGCGATGGGGGGCAGTGTGAGGGTGCGATTGGGGGGTCAGTGTGAGGGTGCGATGGGGGGGGCAGTGTGAGGGTGCGATGGGGGGCAGTGTGAGGGTGCGATGGGGGGCAGTGCGAGGGTGCGATGGGGGGGCAGTGAGGGTGCGATGGGGGGCAGTGTGAGGGTGCGATGGGGGGCAGTGTGAGGGTGCGATGGGGGGGGCAGTGAGGGTGCGATGGGGGGCAGTGTGAGGGTGCGATTGGGGGGTCAGTGTGAGGGTGCGATGGGGGGGGCAGTGTGAGGGTGCGATGGGGGGCAGTGTGAGGGTGCGATGGGGGGCAGTGTGAGGGTGCGATGGGGGGGCAGTGTGAGGGTGCGATGGGGGGCAGTGTGAGGGTGCGATGGGGGGCAGTGTGAGGGTGCGATGGGGGGCAGTGTGAGGGTGCGATGGGGGCAGTGTGAGGGTGCGATGGGGGTCAGTGCGAGGGTGCGATGGGGGGTCAGTGCGAGGGTGCGATGGGGGGTCAGTGCGAGGGTGCGATGGGGGGCAGTGCGAGGGTGCGATGGGGGGCAGTGCGAGGGTGCGATGGGGGGGCAGTGCGAGGGTGCGATGGGGGGCAGTGCGAGGGTGCGATGGGGGGCAGTGCGAGGGTGCGATGGGGGGCAGTGCGAGGGTGCGATTGGGGGGGCAGTGCGATTGGGGGGGCAGTGCGAGGGTGCGATTGGGGGGGCAGTGCGATTGGGGGGGCAGTGCGAGGGTGAGATTGGGGGGGCAGTGCGAGGGTGCGATTGGGGGGGGCAGTGCGAGGGTGCGATTGGGGGGGCAGTGCGAGGGTGCGATTGGGGGGGCAGTGCGAGGGTGCGATGGGGGGCAGTGCGAGGGTGCGATGGGGGGCAGTGCGAGGGTGCGATTGGGGGGGGCGGTGCGATTGGGGGGGCAGTGCGAGGGTGCGATTGGGGGGGCAGTGCGAGGGTGCGATTGGGGGGGCAGTGCGAGGGTGCGATTGGGGGGGGCAGTGCGAGGGGTGCGATGGGGGGGCAGTGCGAGGGTGCGATGGGGGGCAGTGCGATTGGGGGGGCAGTGCGAGGGTGCGATATGGGGGGCAGTGCGAGGGTGCGATTGGGGGGGCAGTGCGAGGGTGCGATTGGGGGGGCAGTGCGAGGGTGCGATGGGGGGCAGTGCGAGGGTGCGATATGGGGCAGTGCGAGGGTGCGATTGGGGGGGCGGTGCGATTGGGGGGGGGCAGTGCGAGGGTGCGATTGGGGGGGGCAGTGCGAGGGTGCGATTGGGGGGGGCAGTGCGAGGGTGCGATTGGGGGGGCAGTGCGAGGGTGCGATGGGGGGGCAGTGCGAGGGTGCGATTGGGGGGGCAGTGCGAGGGTGCGATTGGGGGGGCAGTGCGAGGGTGCGATGGGGGGCAGTGCGAGGGTGCGATGGGGGGGCAGTGCGAGGGTGCGATTGGGGGGGGCGGTGCGATTGGGGGGGGGCAGTGCGAGGGTTCGATTGGGGGGGGCAGTGCGAGGGTGCGATTGGGGGGGGCAGTGCGAGGGTGCGATGGGGGGGCAGTGTGAGGGTGCGATGGGGGCAGTGCGAGGGTGCGATTGGGGGGGGGGCGCAGTCTGCGGGTGTGATGGGAATCTGAGGGTTGGGATGGTTGGGAAAATAAGCCTCAGTTAGACTTAACTTCAGTTGTCATTGTCAGCACCACACGGATTTAGTCTGGTGCACACAACCATTCATGGACTCCGGCACAAGCTGATGCCAGGTACAAGAACACTTTTGTGAGGTCAAGACCCTGTTTCTGTGGTGTGAGGAAAGTTATACAATCCCTGTTCGTATTTAAAATGACAGTTAGGTGCATCAGCAGGAGTAAGAGAACAATTAAAATTCCATGTAAAGATTCCGAGTGACTTACCTCGGGTTTTACTGCGCGGTGGTCTGAGGGATTGGGAGATGTATAGTCCAGGTACAGCAACAAGTGGGACCAGCACGCAGGTGGGAAGAGAAATTGGATATTTGATTTACCTGCTGTAACGGAGTGCAGTACTTGTGGGTGATTCATGTAATCATAGTCTGGATCAAGGCCTCATGGCCATTATTACAAAGCTGGTGAAGCATTTTTTTTAATTTAAAATATTTGTGTCCACAAATTGAGCTCCTGGGAGAGAATGAGAGTAGGAGGCCATACTTTGTCCTCATTTCAAAGTAGTGAGGATGCAGTAACTAAGGAGAGGGAGTGCTGCACAGAACCTTAGCACAGGGTGTAGGTTGCGGTGGTTGAGGTTCTGGTGGAAAAAGTGGTGTGTTTCTCTGAGGCTGCTGTAAACACCACATCAATTGTATAATAAACTGGGCGGAGTTATGTTGGAAAATGTAGGAGGTTGTGTCTGAAATATATTTAATATCCCAGTGTTGAGGATGGATTGCATTGATTCAGTACTCTACGTGGTGCTCCCCTGTGCCCCATGATGTTGGGCTGCTGAATGACAAGTCCAGAATTGAGGCAAGGACTGAGAGTGAAGTGTTTCTACACTAGAATACTGCCACGCCTGCTTTTAAACACTTCGCCTCACTAGCATGCGGGCTGAAAGAGTCACAGCTCTCCCATATCCTCCTCTGTCATCTTGGAGCATGGTAATATTCTGAAAATGAGCCCGGGAAGAGGGTAATTGCTGGGATTATTCTCGTCTGTCTGACAGATATTGCATTATTAAGCAGAAAAATGCCATATAAGAAACTTTAATTTACTTCCTAGTATTGCAGCACTTCATGATTGTTGTGAGCTGTCCACGGAGAATTCCTTTAAATTGCACTTGGTGTAAGAGTGTGTTTGACTCGCTGTGTGACAGGTGCACAGTGTCGGGTGAGGTACTGTGAAGGGACCTCTGGTTCATTGTGATGTTACAGGCTGATCAGGGTATATTCTGTCAGCCCAGCTTACCTGTTTATGAACCTCTCTGTCGATCTCCAATACAGCAGAAACTGTTGGGTGAATGACTGGATTTGCTGGTGGTAAGAATTAAAATGACTGTCTAGCAAAATGGTATTTTTGGTGACTTGTGCTGGTCAAGGTGAAGGATATTCGTGCTAGGAATTGGAGCAAATTTTCTCACTTGACTCTCAGTGCAAGTACAGCCAGTTCGCAGCAGAGTAAAACTTCCATTACTCTACCCAGCAAAGTCACTTACCAGTCGGATTTCTCTACCTTTCACACCAGTACTTCTGGCCTCTTGGTGATGCTGTCAATTTGTGCTAAATTCTCACCTGTGGGCTCATTGCATAACGATTGCAGCCAACAGACAGACCATCAGTTTGGGCTGGACTCGGACCCAGGTTCCCAGAAGTGGAATGCCTATGGCAAATCCACCCGTTCTCCTGCAGGAGGAAGTTTGAGTGGGTTCAAGGTTTGGGTTTGTCACCTAAAGCTGGTAAACTCTTAGAGATGTCTGAGGAATTGAGAACAAGAGGGCATGCGTTGAGAAATAGACAGCTCGCTCCTGCACAGGGCTGTTGCTGACTCGTACAGTGGCTGTGCTGTCTGTGGAGCCTTTTAGGGGGCTGAACAAAAAAGATCTTATTGTGTGGGAAATGTTGAATTTGGAGCACGATGGTGTAGAATTTGTGTATAAGGGACTCCAGCGAATGTGATGACTATAATCCACTGGTGGCATAAGTGGTGGGTTGCTTCAGCACACTCATTCTTGAATCTGTTTGTGCGACAGTCGAGCCTGCCCTGAGCCCTTCCTCTGCTAATGAAACGGTGTGTACCCACCGATCCCAGATGTGGGGAGCTTGATCTCTAAGAAACCAGATGTTGATGTGTGACTGTAGGGTGAAATGTAACTCTTGATTGGGACCTTGCTGAATGATTGTAGCATGTTTGATGTATAACATTTGCTAATCAGAATGTTTCTTGATTTTAAGTTGCAGAAATGTCACAATCATCCTCTTGTGTGATTATTGCTGTGCGCCAAGGACATGGAGTGCGCTAGCATTTGGCATCGTCATTGGCTCCTGCTAGCTCATAAACTGTACTTAAACTCCCCCGTGTGCAACAGGATGTGTATATTCTTCAAAATAATGAATATCAAATCTTATCTGATTTTCAAACATGATAGTTATAAACTGCTCAAGCTATACTTCTGCAGTTTGACCTCTGAACTGCATGCTAAGATCACTGCCTTTTACACTCCACGTGTTATTCATTTCTCTATTTTGCGTGTTTAAGTTCCTTTCTCAACAGTATTTTCTTTAGCCCCTCCATCTCACACATACCATCCCCAACAAAGAGGGTGTGCAGGGGACCTGCTCCAGATCTCTGCCAGTGCTGCTATATCACTGCGAGAAGCCACACAAGGTATCATTCAATAACGCAGCATCTGTGCTTCTCCCCCCTCCACCCCCGTGCCAAATGTCCATATGCCTCTGTCTATTGTTACTTTCTCATTCTCTTCTCCTTCCCCCCAGTTCTTGTGGATGTGTCTGGTTTCTTCTCTGTCCCCAGTGTGTGGTCAGTGTCTCCTCGCAAAAGGCCGGCAGAGATTTGGAACTCACGTCACTTCAGTGCATGGTATGGTGGAGCCACAGTGCTTGTGGTTGGCGTTCCATTGGCCTTCCAAACGCTGAATGAGGTCATATTCAAATGATCTAATTCCAGTTATCCATGGGTGGTTAGAATCCACATCAAGAACAGCAACTGAAACAAAAAGACCTTTCCTTCAGACCCCGAAGACTAGGTGGCAAAATATAGTTGGGGCACATGCTTGGAAGCAGCTGTTTAACAGTTAAATTGAAACATGGGATCTTTAACATGCACCCAGATAGACAGAGATTCTGTTTAACATCTCACCTGAAGATGGCTACTTCAGCAGTGTACTACTCACTCGGTGCAGCACTAATGTATCACCCTAGATTATGTTTGTCCTGGAGTAAGTCTTGAACCCATAGCCTGCTGACCCAGAGGTGAGAATGCTTAATGCAGTGTAGCTGATTGGAGACTGATGTCCTCCGGGCAGGTTGCTGATATTACATGATTTACTTCAGGGAAAGAGTTTCAATAACCACAGATGAGGGACGTCAGTTATGTGGAGAAGCTGGGATTGTTCTCCTTGGAGCAGAGAAGGCGAAGGGGAGATTAAATTGAGGGGTTTTGATACAAGGAGAAACTGTTTTCATTGGCGGGGGGGTCTAGAGTGTATACGGGATGGTTTCCTGGACCAATATGTCGAGGAACCAACTAGCGATCAGGCCATCTTAGACTGGGTATTATGTAATGAGAAAGGATTAATTAGCAATCTTGTTGTGTGAGGCCCCTTGGGGAGGAGCAATCATAATATGATAGAATTCTTCATTAAGATGGAGAGTGAAGTAGTTGATTCAGAGACTTGGGTAGTAAATGAATTTAAATAAAGGAAACTACATAAGAACATAAGAAATAGGAGCAGGAGTAGGCCAATCGGCCCCTCGAGCCTGCTCCACCATTCAATAAGATCATGGCTGATCTGATCCTAACCTCAAATCTTCTATCACTCTGCATCCACCCGAACCCATGTGATCTCCCGGGAGAGGCGAAAAACCAGATAAAGACCCAATGGCCAATTTGGGAGAAAAAAATCTGGGAAATTCCTCTCCGACCCATCTAGGCGATCGAAATTCTTCCAGGAGATCACTCTGTCCCTATATTTTCTACAGTACTTACCTTCTGTAAAGGCGATCTCCACCCCAGCCAGGAACAGGAATAAAACCATCTCCTGAAATCTAACACAGAATTAGAACACAGTAGGAGCAGAACCAGGCTACACGGCCCCTGGGCCCACTCCACTACCCACAGGGCCATGACCATTCCGAACCTAGACTCATGTCCAATTTCCTGCCCGCTCCCCGTAACCCTTAATTCCCTTCTAGGAAACTATCTATTTCTGTTTTAAATTTATTTAATGATGTAGCTTCCACAGCTTTCTGGGGCAGCAAATTCCACAAACCTACCACCCTCTGAGTGAAGAAGTTTCTCCTCATCTCAGTTTTGAAAGAGCAGCCCCTTATTTTAAGATAATGCCCCCTAGTTCTAGTTTCACCCATCATTGGGAACATCCTCACCGCATCCACCCGATCAAGCCCCTTCACAATCTTATATGTTTCAATAAGATCGCCTCTCATTCTTCTGAACTCCAATGAGTAGAGTCCCAATCTACTCAACCTCTCCTCATATGTCCACCCCCTCATCCCCGGGATTAACCGAGTGAACCTTCTTTGTACTGACTCGAGAGCAAGTATGTCCTTTCTTAAGTATGGACACCAAAACTGTATGCAGTATTCCAGGTGCGGTCTCACCAATACCTTGTACAACTGCAGCAATACCTCCCTGTTTTTATATTCCATCCCCCTAGCAATAAAAGCCAACATTCCATTGGCCTTCTTGATCACTTGCTGCACCTGCATACTAACTTTTTGAGTTTCGTGCACCAGGACCCCCAGATCCCTTTGTACTACAGTACTTTCCAGTTTCTTGCCATTAAGATAATAACTTGCTCTATGATTTTTCCTGCCAAAGTGCACAACCTCACACTTTCCAGTATTGTATTCCATCTGCCAAATCTCTGCCCACTTACTTAGCCTGTCTATGTCCCTTTGCAGGTTTTTTATGTCCTCCTCACTCACTACTTTCCGCCCCATCTTTGTATCATCTGCAAACTTTGATATGTTACACTCGGTCCCCTCCTCCAAATCATTAATATAGATTGTAAAGAGTTGGGGTCCCAGCACTGACCCCTGCGGTACACCACTAGTTACTGGTTGCCAATCTGAGAAAGAACCATTTATCCCAACTCTCTGCTTTCTGTTAGAGAGCTAATCCTCCACCCACGCCAGAATATTACCCCCAATCCCGTGATTTTTTATCTTGAGCAATAATCTTTTGTGTGGCACCTTGTCAAATGCCTTTTGGAAGTCTAAATACACTACGTCCACTGGTTCCCCTTTATCCACCCTGTATGTTACTTCCTCAAAAAACTCAAGCAAATTTGTCAAACATGACTTCCCCTTCATGAAACCATGCTGAGTTTGTCCTATTAAATTATGTTTATCCAAATGTCCCGTTACTGTCTCCTTAATAATGGACTCTTAACATTTTACCAACCACAGATGTTAGGCTAACAGGGCTATAGTTTCCAGCCTTCTGCCTACTACCCTTTTTAAATAAGGGTGTTACATTAGCAGTTTTCCAATCTGCTGGGACCTTTGCCGAGTCCAGTGAGTTTTGGAAAATTATTACCAATGCATCCACAATCCCTCCCGCCACTTCCCTCAAGACCCTAGGATGCAAGCCATCAGGTCCAGGGGATTTATCCGCCTTGAGTCCCATTATTTTACCAAGTACCACTTCCTTAGTGATTTTAATTGTATTTAGTTCCTCTCCCCCACCCCCCCCCCCCCCACCAGAGCCCCCTGTTTGTCCAGTGTTGGGATATTCTTTGTCCTCTACTGTAAAGACTGATACAAAATAATTGTTCAGTGTTTTTGCTATCTCCATGTTTCCCACCATTAATTTCCTGGTCTCATCCTCTAAGGGACCAACATTTACTTTAGCCACCCTTTTTCTTTTTATATAACTATAGATAGAAACTTTTGCTGTCTGTTTTTATATTTTTTGCTAATTTACTTTCATAATCTATCTTCCCTTTCTTAATCAATCTTTTTGTTATTTTTTGCTGTCTTTTAAAGACTTCCCAATCTTCCATCCTCCCACTAGATTTGGCTACCTTATATGCCCTTGTTTTTAGTCGGATACTATCCTTAATTACTTTACTTAGCCACGGATGGCTATCTTTTCTTTTACACCCTTTTTTTCTCAGTGGAATATATATTTTTTGGAAGTTGTAAAATAACTCCTTAAATGTACACCACTGATCATGTACCGTCTTACTCTTTAATCTATTTTCCCAGTCCACTCTAATTAATTCCGCTCTCATACCTTCATAGTCTCCTTTATTCAAGTTTAGCATGCTTGTTTGAGATCCAACCTTCTCACCCTCTAATTGAATATGGAATTCAACCATGTTATGGTCACTCATTCCAAGGGGATCCTTTACTAGGACATTTTTAATTAATCCTGTCTCGTTACACAGGACCAGATCTAAGGTTGCTTGCCCCCTGGTCGGTTCAGTTACATACTGCTCAAGAAACCCATCCCTAATACACTCAATGAACTCATCCTCAAGGCTGCTCTGCCCAATTTGATTTGTCCAGTTAATATGATAATTAAAATCCCCCATAATTATAGCTGTTCCCTTATTACAAGCCTCAACTATTTCCTGATTAATACTCCGTCCAACAGAGTTGCAACTGTTCGGAGGCCTATAGACTACACCCACTAGTGTTTTTTTCCCCTTATTATTCCTTATCTCCAGCCAAACTGTTTCACTATCCTGCTCCTTTGACCCAATATCATTTCTCTGTATTATACTGATTCCTTCCTTTATTAACATAGCCACCCCACCTCCTCTCCCTTCCTGCCTGTCCTTCCTGATTGTTAAATAACCTGGTATGTTTAATTCCCAGTCATGGTCACCCTGCAGCCATGTTTCTGTAATGGCCACAAGATCATACCCATATGTCGTTATTTGTGCCGTTAACTCATTCATTTTGTTACGAATGCTACGTGCATTCAGATAAAGAACTTTCAAATATGTTTTGTAACACTTAGTTCCTGTTTTTTCCCTTTTTAGTACTTTACTTTTTACTCCATACCTTCTGTCCCTTCCTGACACGTTCTGTTTTTTAATTCCCCCACTGCTACCTAAGTCTATGACCTCCTCTGTTGTCATTTCTATTATTTGCTCTCTAGAAGCCTCCCCCCCACTAATTAGTTTAAAGCCCTCGCTACAGCCCTAGTTATATGATTCGCCAGGACTCTCGTCCCAGCACTGGCCAAGTGGAGTCCGTCCCAACGGAACAGCTCCCTCCTGTCCCAGTACTGGTGCCAGTGTCCCAAGAAGCAAAACCCATTTCTCCCACACCAGTCTTTGAGCCACGCATTTAACTCTTTAATTTTATTTATCCTAGCCAAATTCGCTCGTGGCTCAGGTAATAACCCAGAGATTATTACCCTTGAGGTTCTGTTTTTTAATTTGACCCCTAGCTGCTCATACTCCTTTAACAGAACCGTCATCCTTGTCCTATCTACGTCGTTTGTACCAACATGGACCACGACAACTGGATCCTCCCCCTCCCACTCCAAGTTTCTTTCCAGCCCAGAAGAGATGTCCTTGACCCTGGCACCGGGCAGGCAACACAGCCTTCGGGACTCCCGCTCTTGACTGCAGAGAACCCTATCTATCCCCCTAATGATACTATCCCCTACCACTACAACATTTCTTTTTACTCCCTCCACTTGAATGGCCCCCTGTACCACGGTGCTGTGGCCAGGTTGCTCATCCTCCCTGCAGGCCCCGCTCCCGCCCTCACAGGGAGTAAGAACCTCGATCCTGCTGGACAAGAGCAAGGGCTGCGTCTCCTTCAACACTACATCCTGGATCCCTGTACCTTCCTCACTCATAGTCACACCGTCCTGTCCCTGACCACGGACTACATCTGCAGTAATTAACTTCATAGGTGTGACCATCTCCTGAAACAGAGTCCAGGAACTTCTCCCCCTCCCTGATGTGTCGCAGTGTCTGAAGCTCGGTCTCAAGCTCCATAACATGGAACTTGAGTTCCTCTAGCAGCAAACACTTGTCGCAGATGTAATCACCGTGAGCCTCAATGGGGTCCACCGGCTGCCACATCTCGCAACAGTAACACATCACCTGCTCCATTCTATATAATTAATTAAATTTCTTATTATTAGTTATGAAGACCCTGCCCGGATATAGATAATATCACACCACTATTCAATAGGACTTACCAACTTAAAGGTATAAAAGAGAAGAGAAGGAAGAAAGCCAACCAGCCAGCTGATCACCAACCTCCTCCTTGAATACTGTCTGTGGGGCCTGTTTGGTTGACTCGTCTCGCTGCTCCGCCTCCGCAGTGCTGTCTAAGCCTGGGAGTGGGGGAAAAACGGAGCAAAAAACACTCCCTCACCTCCCACTTGCCCGAAGCTCCCACTTACCAAAACTCCAGCACCACTCAATGCACAAAGCACTCTGTGCACAGCACTGGCCCCTCCCCTTTTATACCCGGATTCTACTTCCGGTTTAAACTGCCCAATAGTTTAATATACCCTTAAAAAATTAAACTTACTTCAAATAATTGACTACTTAACACACTAAAATTCACAAAATACACTTAAATGATTTTTCTCCCACTTACCAAAACTCCAGCACCACTCAATGCACAAAGCACGATGGTATGAGGCGCGAGTTGGCTAGGATGGACTGGGGAATGTTACTTCAAGGGTTGACGGTGAATAGGCAAAGGCAAACATTTAAAGATCACATAAAAAATAAAAGTAAAACAAAAACGTGACTCGACATTGGCTAACAAGGGAAATTAGGGATAGCATAAGATCCAAGGAGAGGACATATAAATTGGCCAGAAAAAACGGCAAACCTGAGGATTGGGAGCAGTTTAGGATTCAGCAAAGGAGGACAAAGGGATTAATTAAGAGGGGGAAAATAGAATATGAGAGTAAGCTTGCAGGGAACATAAAAACTGACTGTAAAAGCTTCTATAGATATGTGAAGAGAAAAAGATTGGCGAAGTCAAGCGTAGGTCCCTTGCAGTCAGAATCAGGGGAATTTATAATAGGGAACAAAGACATGGCAGACCAATTAAATACATACTTTGGTTCTGTCTTCACAAAGGAGGACACAAATAAACTCCCAGAGATGTCGGGGAACATAGGGTCTAATGAGAGGGAGGAACTGAAAGAAATCAGTATCTGTAGGGAAATGGTGTTAGGGAAATTGACGGGATTGAAGGCTGATAAATCCCCAGGGCCTGATAATCTACATCCTAGGGTACTTAAGGAAGTGGCCCTAGAAATAGTAGATGCATTGCTGGTCATCTTCCAAAATTCTATAGACTCTGGAACAGT
The DNA here is from genome assembly GCF_052327205.1 of Somniosus microcephalus. Lineage (NCBI taxonomy): Eukaryota > Metazoa > Chordata > Chondrichthyes > Squaliformes > Somniosidae > Somniosus > Somniosus microcephalus. The sequence continues at coordinate 1,154,438 of NC_140999.1, forward strand.
TCCCATGGATTGGAGGGTTGCTAATGTAACCCCACTATTTAAAAAAGGTGGTAGAGAAAAAACGGGGAATTATAGACCGGTAAGCCTGACATTGGTAGTGGGGAACATGCTAGAGTCCATTATAAAAGATGTAATAGCAGAGCACTTGGAAAACAGTGACGGGATCGGACAAAGTCAACATGGATTTACAAAAGGTAAATCATGCTTGACTAATCTACTGGAATTTTTTGAGGATGTAACTGGTAGAATAAGGGAGAACCAGTGGATGTGCTGTATTTGGACTTTCAGCAGGCTTTCGATAAGGTCCCGCATAAGAGACTAACGTGCAAAGTTTAAGCACGTGGGATTGGGGGTAAGGTACTGACTTGGATAGAAAACTGGTTGGCAGACAGGAAGCAAAGAGTTGGAATAAACAGATCTTTTTCCGAGTGGAAGGCAGTGATTAGTGGGGTACCGCAGGGATCGGTGCTAGGACCCCGGTTATTCACTATATATATTAATGATCTAGACGAGGGAACTCGGATGTCCAGAACCAGGGGTCACAGTCTAAGGATAAGGGGTAAGCCATTTAGGACAGAAATGAGGAATTTCTTCACCCAGAGAGTGGTGAACCTGTGGAATTCTCTACCACAGAAGACAGTAAAGGCCAATTCATTAAATATATTCAAGAAGGAGTTGGATATATTTCTTAAGGCTAAAGGGGTATGGGGAGAAAGCAGGGACAGGGTACTGAATTTGGATGATCAGCCATGATCTCATTGAATGGTGGAGCAGGCTCGAGGGGCCAAATTGCCTACTCCTCCTATCTTCTATGTTTCTATGATGTAATATCTCCAAGTTTGCAAACGGCACAAAGCTGGGTGGGCGTGTGTGCTGTGAGGAGGATGCAGAGAAACTCCAGTACGATTTGGACAGGTTGGGTGATTGGGCAGATGCAGTATAATGTGGATAAATGCGAGGTTATCCACTTTGGTGGCAAAAACAGGAAGGCAGATTATTATCTGAACGGCAATAGATTGGGAAAAGGTGAAGTGCAACGAGACCTGGGTGTCCTTGTGCACCAGTCGCTGAAGGTAAGCATGCAGGTGCAGCAGGCGGTTAAGAAGGCAAATGGCATGTTGGCCTTCATAGTGAGAGGGTTTGAGTACAGGAACAAGGATGTCTTGCTACAGTTGTACAGGGCCTTGGTGAGACCACACCTTGAGTATTGTGTGCAGTTTTGGTCACCTTACCTGAGGAAGGATGTTCTTGCCATGGAGGGAGTGCAGCGAAGATTCACCAGACTGATACCTGGGATGGCAGGAATGACGTATGAAGAGAGATTGGGTCGATTAGGCTTCTATTCGCTAGAGTTTAGAAGAATGAGAGGGGGTCTCATTGAAACTTATAAAATTCTAACAGGACTAGACAGACTAGATGCAGGAAGGATGTTCCCGATGGCAGGGAGTCCAGAACCAGGGGTCACAGTCTTAAAGATAAGGGGTTTAGGACTGAGATGAGGAGGCATTTCTTCACCCAGAGAGTGGTGAACCTGTGGAATTCTCTACCACACAAGGCAGTTGAGGCCAATTCATTAAATATATTGAAGAAGGAGTTAGATATATTTCTTAAGGCTAAGGGGATCAAGGGATATGGGGAGAAAGCAGGGACAGGGTACTGAGTTTGGATGATCAGCCATGATCACATTAAATGGCAGAACAGGCTCGAGGGGCCGAATGGCCTACTCCTGCTCCTATCTTCTATGTTTCTATGTAACAGATTTGAGATAATTGGCAAAAGAACCAGAGGGGAGATGAGGAGAACTTTTTTTACGTAGCAAGTTATGATCTGGAATGCACTACCCGAGAGTGGTGGAAGCAGATTCAATAGTAACATTCGAAAGGAAATTGGAGAAATACTTGGGGTGGGGAGTGGGACTAATTGGAGAGCTCTTTCAAAGAGCCGGCACAGGCACGATGGGCTGAATGGCCTCCTTTTATGCTCCGATTCTATTTCCTATACTTTTCACCTTTGTCTTTTAATTACTTTAAGGACGAGGAGATAGCATAAGGTCGTTGCTGCCTTTTCTGGAGCTGCTGCTTCACTGAACTGGATAGTTTAAAGTACCTTCCAGACTTTGCATACAATTTCCCAATTTTTCATATAAACAGGGCACACAGTGAGGCCACAGGACGTTTCATCACCCGTGAGCAGCTTTAATCTCTACAAGCAATCATCCTTTCGGAGGGCAGCACGGTGGCATAGTGGTTAGCACTGTTGCCTCACAGCGCCAGGGACCCGGGTTCGAATCCAGCCTTGGGTGACTGTCTGTGTGGAGTTTGCACATTCTCCCTGTGTTTGCGTGGGTTTTCTCCGGGTGCTCCGGTTTCCTCCCACAGTCCAAAGATGTGCGGGTTAGGTTGATTGGCTATGATAAATTGACCCTTAGTGTTAGGGGGATTAAATACGTGGGGTTACGGGGATAGGGTGGGATATGTGTTGGTGTAGGGGTTACGGAGATCGGGTGGGATATGTGTCGGTGTAGGCTCGATGGGCCGAAATGGCCTCTATCTGCACTGTGGGGTTTCTGTGATTCTGTTAGCCATTCTACTGCTCGTTGTTCAGTGGACGCAGTATTTTAACATTCTTCTGAAAATGTAAATGGTTATTGAACTTTACAGTACAATATGGACCGATACCGAGTCAGAGGTGTGGAATGTCAGCACTTGTAGTGCAGTTTAAATCAGAGTTTTGTCTAAATAGGGCCCCTCCCCATTGCCTATTACCATAGTGTGATAATTTCAGATATAGAAAACATCGAAAAATAGGAGCAGGAGTCGGCCATTCGGCCCTTCGAGCCTGCTCCGCCATTCAATATGATCGTGGCTGATCCCCTATCTCAATACCATATTCCTGCGCTCTCCCCATACCCCTTGATGCCTTTTGTCTAGAAATCTATGTCTCCTTCTTAAATATATTCAGTGACTTGGCCTCCACAGCCTTCTGTGGTAGAGAATTCCACAGGTTCACCACCCTCTGAGTGAAGAAATTTCTCCTCATCTCAGTCCTAAATGTCCTACCCCGTATCCTGAGACTGTGACCCCTTGTTCTAGATCCCCCAGCCAGGGGAAACATCTTCCTTGTATCCAGTCTGTCTAGCCCTGTCAGAATTTTATATGTTTCAATGAGATCCCCTCTCATTGAAACTCCATATCCTCCTCTTAAGTGAATTCTTGGAAGTATATATGTTCTCTGCCCTGTGTGTTTGATTTTTGTGGGTCAGACGACCATCCTTCATTGTTTGCGCTGGTTCCCTCCGCTCTCCATCCCTGCCATTTGTGCCTTGTTTCCCTCTCCCCCAATGTTGGAACCCTGGTGGTGATGTATTTGGCAACATTGCAGCTTGGATCATGATTTCCAGCCCATGATGTCCTCAGGGATGGAAGATGTGATTATATCAAATCCAACTCCTCAACTCCTACTCCTACTCCTCTGTGTCAAGGTCGCTCCTTAGCATATGAAGGGTCTCCATCGTGTATTCCGATCACTGCTCTGTGTGGTCAGGTAGGGCGCGGTGAGTTTGGATCATTTTAGTTTGAAAGCTTTTGCTGTGGGTGCCAAATTGAAGGCAGACAGCTCCCCTGGCTGCTTTCTCTGAAGTTATTCCAGGTTTCATTTCCCACATTAATTTTGCAGATTACTTTCTGATGTAGCCTTACAGGTTTGACACTTGAATTCTGCTTGTTGATTAGTGGGAGTACTGGGAATTAGTTACACATTGGTGGAGTGGCACCAGCTCCTCCCGGTAAATTACATTGCAACAGTGACTACACTCCAAAAATATTTCATTGGCTGTAAAGCGCTTTGAGACGTCCAGTGGTCGTGAAAGGTGCTATATAAATGCAAGTCTTTTTTAAAAGGGTCAAAAGCATGAACAAAGCAGGGCGCATGTTAAGGCTCGCACATAAAATATACAACTTACTAGTTAATCTCCCATGGTATTGCACGTGAGGAGTCAAAGCCGGAGTGTAGTCTTCTGGTGAAATGGGGTTAAAGGCCAGGGGATAATCTGATACGTTGTATTAAGTTCCCATTTTAAAGTCAGGCATTCTCTGCTTATTTTTGTATTCCCATTATAAATGCTTGCTAACATTTAGAAAGGTACTTGCCTATGTAGACTTCTCATGTAATTGCACCCTCCACTAGTAGTGGCGCCGCAGCCATCGCCATCACTGGCCGGAGGGTGTAAGTACAGCGTGACGTTTACATAGGTTCATTCTAAATGTCAATAGAGAAATTTGTAATGGAAAGTTGTCTACCGCGCAGACGCAAAATCTTTAATAATGAACAGATTAGACATGTTGCTGATGTATCCCTGCTCTGTGTTGTGAATACTAGGATCCAACATTACAAGGTGCTCAAATTGGAATTGGCCTGGAGAGGTAGTTGACGATCTCTCCTGCACATTAAAATGTTTTGTGAATGGGAGTCCCAAGTCACTTAACTGGCATTGATTTGATGGATGTAATAATTGATTTGGCAGGTGCCCAAATGATCAGTAGAAGTGATCGGTGTACTCTCCAGCACGTCAAACAGCTATTCAGCCTCTCCTTGGGCTGCTTTACTATCGGTTCTTGGATTTTGTATTCATTAAGTTTCAAACAGGCACTCTGAGTGGAAGCTGCTTTGCGCTTTGAATAGCTACGCTGTGTGCTTTGGTGTGGCATATTTTTCATGTACACATTTGTTCTACAGTGTACCTTTTGGCAGTGGAATAGTGTTCTGACAATTGCCATTTTATTGGGGAGGGGGAATGACGATTCTTTTAGCAAAAGTGCAGTGGAAGGATCAGCAGAGGTCAGTATCTGGTGATTCTTCTCTTGTGTAGAACGTTGTACTACATTAAAGGTGATATATAAATGCAAGTTATTGAAATAGAATGTCTGCCACTGAAGAAAGAGAAGCTCTCGATGGTACTGTAAGTCATACTACAGGAAACTCTCGATTTACCGGCACCTGTTGCTAAGCAACAGGGAAGCCTGGATTTGTTGCTGTGTACGGGGCTCTCGTACCTTTTAACTATACCTCTCTGTAATCCGGACTTTGATAAACCGGCACCACGCCGGTCCCGTCGGTGCCGGATAAAAAAGAGTTTCCTGTAGTATCTCTTAAATCTTTTGTATGTACGCATTCCCCATTACTGCTCCTGAAGGAGTTTAAACTCCAAAGCAAGAGTGTTACCAACGGAACCAGGCTGATGGGCTGCTTTGTGTCCCAGTGCCCAAACACTGTTGTTGATCTGTGAATGTGAAACAATGCGGTTAGTCTGACTCACTCATGTATTTTTTGACACATTCACCTTATTCAAGTGGATGTTCAGTATGGTGGGTTGGAGGAGTCTTTAGTGTATAAATATACAATCCACGCCTAACAACTCAGTCATTTTTGCACCAAAAACCTAAAATTATCCAGTAATTTGATTTAAAGAATGTAAGTAAATAAATAAATAAAGACTTGCATTTCTATAGCGCCTTTCACGACCACCGGACATCCCAAAGCGCTTTGCAGCCAATGAAGTACTTTTGAAGTGCAGTCACTGTTGTAATGTAGGAAATGCAGCAGCCAATTTGTGCACAGCAAGATCCCACCAACAGCAATGTCTGTGTGGAGTTTGCACATTCTCCCCGTGTTTGCGTGGGTTTAGTCCGGGTGCTCCGGTTTCCTCCCACAGTCCAAAGATGTGCGGGTTAGGTTGATTGGCTATGATAAATTGACCCTTAGTGTTAGGGGGATTAAATACGTGGGGTTACGGGGATAGGGTGGGATATGTGTTGGTGTAGGGGTTACGGGGATCGGGTGGGTTATGTGTCGGTGCAGGCTCGATGGGCCGAAATGGCCTCTATATGCACTGTGGGGTTTCTGTGATTTTGATTCTGTGAATGACCAGATCTGTTTGTGATGTTGATTGATGGATAACTATTGGCTGGGACACCAGGGATAACTCCCCAGCTCTTCAAAATAGTACCAAGGGATCTTTTACGTCCACATGAGAGGGGGCCTCGATTTAACGTCTCATCCGAAAGATGGCACCTCTGACAGTGCAGCACTCCCTCAGTACTGCACTGAAGTGTCAGCCTGGATTTTTGTACTCCAGTCTCTGGAGTGAGACTTAAACCCACAACCTTCTGACTCTGAGGCGCGGGTCCTACCAACTGAGCCACAGCTGACACATTACACTTGTGCTGTTTCTATTCATGGGTTCTGAAGCACTATTGACTTGGTTATTGTCCTTCAGGCTCTACGGCAATATGGAAGGATTGTTCTTTGGTGCAGTGATGGGGTTTTTACTTTTTCATCCAGACTGCTGGTCACTGAATTGCTTTGAGTTCATAGAACTACAGCACAGAAGGAGGCCATTTACATAGAAACATAGAAGATAGGAGCAGGAGTAGGCCATTCGGCCCCTCGAGCCTGCTCCGCCATTCAATGCGATCATGGCTGATCATCCAAATTCAGTACCCGGTCCCTGCTTTCTCTCCATATCCCTTGATCCCTTTAGCCTTAAGAAATATATCTAACTCCTGCTTGAATATATTTAATGAATTGGCCTTAACTGCCTTCTGTGGTAGAGAATTCCACAGGTTCACCACTCTCTGGGTGAAGAAATTCCTCCTCATCTCAGTCCTAAATGGCTTACCCCTTATCCTTAGACAGTGACCCCTGGTTCTGGACTCCCCGGCCATCGGGAACATCCTTCCTGCATCCAGTCTATCTAGTCCTGTTAGTATTTTATAAGTTTCAATGAGATCCCCTCTCATTCTTCTAAACTCCAGCGAGTATAAGCCCAATCGACCCAATCTCTCCTCATACGTCATTCCTGCCATCCCAGGTATCAGTCTGGTGAATCTTCGCTGCACTCCCTCCATGGCAAGAACATCCTTCCTCAGATAAGGTGACCGAAACTGCACACAATACTCCAGGTGTGGTCTCACCAAGGCCCTGTACAACTGCATCAAGACATCCTTGTTCCTGTACTCGAACCCTCTCGCTACGAAGGCCAACATACCATTTGCCTTCTTAACTGCCTGCTGCACCTGCATGCTTACCTTCAGTGACTGGTGCACAAGGACACCCAGGTCTCGTTGCACTGCCCCTTCTCCCAATCTATTGCCATTCAGATAATAATCTGCCTTCCTGGTTTTGACACCAAAGTGGATAACCTCGCATTTATCCACATTATATTGCATCTGCCATGCTTCTGCCCAATCACCCAACCTGCCCAAATCATACTGGAGTTTCTCGGCATCCTCCTTACAGCACACACTCCCACCCAGCTTTGTGTCGTCTGCAAACTTGGAGATATTACATCCAATTCCCTCGTCTAGATCATTAATATATATTGTGAATAGCTGGGGTCCCAGGACCGATCCCTGCTGTACCCCACTAGTCATTGCCCGCCACTCAGAAAAAGACCTGTTTATTCCAACTCTTTGCTTTCTGTCTGCCAACCAGTTCTCTATCCAAGTCAATACCTTGCCCCCAATCCCACGTGCCTTAACATTACACGCTAACCTCTTATGCGGGACCTTATCGAAAGCCTTCTGAAAGTCCAAATACATCACATCCACTGGTTCTCCCTTATCAATTCTACCAGTTACATCCTCAAAAAATTCCAGTAGATTAGTCAAGCACAATTTACCTTTTGTAAATCCATGTTGACTTTGTCCGATCCTGTCACTGTTTTCCAAGTGCTCTGCTATTACATCTTTTATAATAGACTCTAGCATTTTCCCCACTACCGATGTCAGGCTTACCGGCCTAGAATTCCCTGTTTTCTCTCTACCACCTTTTTTGAAAAGTGGGGTAACATTAGCTACCCTCCAATCCATGGGTACAGTTCCAGAGTCTATTGAATTTTGGAAGATGACCAGCAATGCATCCATCACACTTGTTCTGACTCTCTGAAATGCTATTCACTTAGTCCTATTCCCCTAGCCTTTTACACTTTAAAATTTTTATTTTTCAAATATTTACCCACTTCCCTTTCAAAAACAGTTGGGAATTCTGTTTCCAGCACTGTTTCTGGTCAGACACTCAAAAATGACTTGCATTTTTTTTTAATGTAGAAAAAGTTCTACGGTGCTTCTCAGAGGCTAGTTGGGGAAATATCCTGACAGTCCAACCCTTCACATTAAGAAACTCTGATCACATTAAGAAATTCTGATCCCTCCCTAGGTGCTAATCTTAAATGTATGCTCACTGACGAGTGGAGGTATGTGTCCCAGTCTTGGTGGACAGCCTGTTGATTAGATGATGGTCCTAAAGAGGAGAGATGCTGGTAGAGGGAGGCCTGGGTTTGCCATTTCAGATGAAACCGGAAGGTTGGTGACAGTTTTCAGTTTTAAACAAGGTGACTTGCGATGTGCTTGGTCAGAGGGCACGTGTCACTGTACAAACTTACTTTATCTTTATGCTCTATAACCTGGCTACAGCTACATCACACGGCCCTCATTTTAATGTGCATTTTGTTTATACTGGTAATATGTTTATTTCCTTATTAGAAATGGTATCACCATAATAACACATTTCTGAAAGTGTAATCCCATCCCGTGTGCGTGTGCTCTGGGGCACTTCAGAGGAACAGATGGAAGCAAGCTGATTAAAATCCTTACTGCAGATAGTCACCGATACAGCAGGTGTGAGCACCATGGGTACCTCCTACAAAGCTTCCTACACTTGCACCGCAGAATAAAGCCACATATTCTCTCAAATTTAGCAAAGAACCTTTAAATATATTATTAATTGAACTATGACTTTTACTTTTCAGGGACTATTGTGATGGGGCTCGAGTAATTGGAAGCTGAACATTTTCACATGCCGTAGAAAATGCAGTTTTTATAGATGAATCGCGCAGGGTACTGTTTCTCTTGTCTTGGCTGAGGTCCAATGACGTCAAAGTGGATCTGAAGGAATTGAAAGTGTAGCGATTGAATCACAGCCTGTAGCACCTTCTGCATTCTATTATCTAAATTCCATTTTAAGCTACAGAATTTTTTTACAATATTAGAGACTGTTTCTTTTAGATTTATAAATGTTCCTCTTGTACATTCATGCTCAAAGTTATCACCTGAATGAACAGTGGCTACATTATCTAGTCGACCTTGTGTTGTAGATTGACTGCATTTGACTCCTCGGAACTGTACGTTACACAGGTCTCGTTTTACACAGTTATTCCAGAAGTATGTTGCAAGCTGTTATACAGTCGAGGTTCTGAAGACCAAAATGCAGCCCTCATAACTCGGATTGTGTTACAGCTTTTAACATTTGGCTGCAAGCTTGTTTTTAGATCTATAATAAGCCTTGTGTGGCTTAAATAACTGTTTGACTTGGCGATTCATGTCTTCTCATGCTTTTGAGTACAAGTTCTTACCATGCGACGTGGGGTAAAGTGCAGCAGATACTAACAAAGTCCTCCCTTTGTGCAGTGCTCACGATGGGATCGCTAGTGGCACTTTATTGAGGCACAGCACAGGTATTTGCTTTTCTGTGTACACAGTGCCAAGTAATGAACTATCTTTTGCAGATAGAGGCTACTGTCAAGGAGACCTCGTGATCTTTTACTGTATTGTAATTGTATCACTTTGACTATTACAATAGATTGCATTTATATCGTGACTTTAATGTAGAAAAAATACAAAGCCCTTGTTGGGGGGGGTAGGCCGGAGTGAAAATAAATAAAATAAATGAGTGGGTGCAGAGCTACGGTGGGGTTTGGGAGTGATTTACAGTTCAATTGAAAGGATGGAGTTTGAGGATTTTTTCAGAAGTGGAGAGGTGGATTATTGTGCCACTGATCACTAGTATGTGGCTTATACATAAGTTGTATAAAATTAATGAATACTTTTTCGGTTGCACGTTAAAAAGGATTTACTGTCTTTTGTGCACATCATCTGCAGCCTATTACATGAAAGTATTGCAGCTGGCTCTTGTCTATTTATTGATGTAGAGCGTAATATCCAGCAATATGGAGACAAAATCCCTTTTGCTTGAGATTTTGGTGGATAATGAAGAGCCACCACATTTTGGTTGTGTCTGGATTGCATGGCGAAGTGTCGTTCTATTTAAATTGCAGTTGGTAAAGGAGTTTCCCAGTAAATGTAAACCAGGTTTGTGCACAGGCAAGGGCTCATTGATTGACCGCAGCCATTCCGTGATTTCAGATATGTGGAATAATTGATAATTGAGGTCGAGTGTGGGAGAAATTACAAGCCTTCAGAGGCATTAAAGCTGTGCTCTCTGCAGGATTCAGTGCAGTGGCTGAAATAAATGATGTGTGCAGCAATTGTAGTTGTGAGGAGGACACAAAGTGTCTGCAAAGGGATATTGACCAGTTAAGTGGGCAATAAAGTGGCAGATTGAGTATGATGTGGGGAAATGTGAGGTTATTCACTTTGGTAGAAAGAATAGAAAAACAGAATACTCTTTAAATGGTGAGAAACTATTAAATGTTGGTGTTCAGAGAGATTTAGGTGTCCTCATACAGGAAACACAGTTAGCGTGCAGGTACAGCAAGCAATTAGGAAGGCAAAGGGCATGGCTTTGTCAGGGGGAGATCATGTCTAACCAATTTGATTGAATTTTTCGAGGGGGTGACTAGGTGTGTGGATGAGGGTAGTGCAGTTGATGTAGTCCACATGGACTTCAGTAAGGTTTTTGACAAAGTCCCGCATGGGAGACTGGTCAAGAAGGTAAGAGCCCATGGGATCCAGGGCAATTTGACACATTGAATCCAAAATTGGCTTAGTGGCAGGAGGCAGAGGGTGATGGTCAAAGGTTGTTTTTGTGACTGGAAGCCTGTGTCCAGTGGTGTACCGCAGGGATTGGTGCTGGGTCCCTTGCTGTTTGTAGTGTATATTAATGATTTAGATATGAATGTAGGAGGTATGTGATATGCCTATCAATTAGTCCAATAAAAGGCGACGAGTTAAGAACGTAACTGAAGGTTTTTATTGGCTAAATAACAGAGCCCACCCTCGTGGGTGATCCGATCCAACAGGGAGGAATACTAGCCAGTCAGCTACCTTTATACCTGGGCAGGTAATGGGCGGAGTCGGAGGTGGTCAGCCCAGGTATAACAGTGCGACAAGAGGCGACCTCGTGTAGTGATGTGACAGTGAGAACAGTGAGAACAATATACAGTGATAACTATAACAGTGGTTTACCACATTCACCCCTTGTTTAGATTAGAGTCCGGCGGGGTGAAGTGTATTACCAGCTCTGGTATGTCAGTCTGTCCGGAGGCTTCGTTAGCCTCTCCGATCGTCGCAGCGGCGGTGTTACATTATCCGGTGTTAAAGCTGGTGTCTGCGTAGTCGGCAAAGGCTCGTGGGGTTCCGGCATGCCGTCTACCTCGGCTGGACTCGGGGGGTTGGGAGGGGGGGTGAGGGTGCGAGGTCTCGTAAGGAGACAGTGTCCTCCCGTCCGTCTGGGTAAGCCACATAGGCGTACTGGGGGTTGGCGTGCAGGAGGTTCACCTTCTCGACCAGGGGGTCCGTTTTATGGGCCCTCACGTGCTTTCGCAGCAAGACGGGTCCCGGAGAGGTCAGCCAGGTTGGTAGGGTGGTTCCCGTAGTCGACCTCCTGGGGAAGACAAACATTCGGGCATGGGGGGTGGTGTTAATGGCAGTGCAAAGTAGTGACCGGATGGAGTGCAGCGCAATCGGGAGGACCTCTTGCCAGCGGGAGGTTGGGAGGCCCTTAGACTTTAAGGCTAAGAGGGTGGCCTTCCATACCGTCGCGTTCTCTCTTTCCACCTGGCCGTTCCCTCGGGGGTTGTAGCTGGTGGTCCTGCTTGCTGCAATACCCCTCTCCAATAGGAACTGACGGAGTTCCTCGCTCATGAAGGAGGCGCCCCGGTCACTATGTATATAGTTCGGGAACCCGAACAAGGCGAAGAGTTTGTTCAGGCATTTAATGACCGTGTTACTGGTCATGTCTGGGCAGGGGAAGGCAAAGGGGAAACGGGAGTACTCATCAACGATGTTGATGAAGTACACATTACGGTCGGATGACGGTAGGGGCCCCTTGAAGTCGATGCTCAGACGCTCGAAGGGGCGGGTGGCCTTGATCAGGCTTGCTCTGTCCGGCTTATAGAAGTGCGGTTTGCACTCAGCACAGATCTGGCAGTTCCTGGTCATGGTCCTGACCTCCTCGATGGAGTATGGCAGGTTGCGGGCCTTAATGAAATGGTAGAGTCTGGTGACTCCGGGGTGGCAGAGGTCATTGTGGAGGGTCTGAAGTCTATCACTTTGCGCGCTGGCGCATGTAATGCGTGAAAGAGCATCAGGGGGGTCGTTCAGTTTACCGGGCCGGTACAAGATCTCATAATCATAGGTGGAAAGCTCGATTCTCCACCTCAAGATTTTGTCGTTCTTGATCTTGCCCCTCAGCTTGTTATTAAACATGAAGGCAACCGAGCGTTGGTCGGTGAGGAGGGTAAATCGTTTGCCTGCCAAGTAGTGCCTCCAGCGCCGTACTGCCTCCACAATTGCCTGGGCTTCCTTCTCGACCGACGAGTGTCGGGTCTCGGGGCCCTGTAGGGTCCTTGAGAAGAAGGCTACCGGCCTACCCTCCTGGTTAAGGGTAGCGGCTAGGGCGAAGTCGGATGCATCGCTCTCCACTTGGAAGGGGATTGACTCATCCACTGCGTGCATTGTGGCCTTGGCTATGTCTCCCTTAATGAGGGAGAAGGCCGTGCACGCCTCTTCCGTGAGGGAGAAGGATGTGGTTTTCAGGAGGGGTCTGGCTTTGTCCGCATAATTGGGTACCCATTGGGCATAGTAGGCGAAAAGCCCCAGGGTTCTCCTAAGTGCTTTTGGACAGTGGGGGAGGGGTAGCTCCATGAGGGGGCGCATTCTTTCGGGGTCGGGGCCGATGACTCCGTTCTCTACTACACAGCCAAGGATGGCAAGGCGCGCTGTGTTAAACACGCATTTCTCCTTATTGTAGGTGAGGTTCAGCCGTTGGGCCGTACGGAGGAATTTCTCCAGATTCACGTCATGGTCCTGCCGGTTGCGGCCGCAGATGGTGACGTTATCGAGATAGGGGAAAGTGGCCTGTAGTCCGTTCTGGTCAACCATCCGGTCCATCTCCCGTTGGAAAACCGAGACCCCGTTGGTGACACCAAAGGGGACCCTAAGGAATTGGTAGAGGCGGCCATTCGCCTCGAAGGCGGTGTACTGGCTGTCCTCCGGGCTGATGGGGAGTTGGTGGTAGGCCGACTTGAGGTCGATGGTCGAGAATACGCGGTATTGTGCAATCTCATTGACCATGTCCGATATGCGGGGGAGGGGGTATGCGTCCAGCTGGGTGTATCTGTTTATGGTCTGGCTGTAGTCGATAACCAGGCGATTTTTGTCGCCGGTCTTGACTACCACCACCTGGGCACGCCAGGGGCTGCTGCTCCCCTCAATAATGCCCTCTTTCAGGAGTCGCTGCACCTCAGAGCTAATGAAGGCTCTGTCCCCAGCGCTGTACCGCCTGCTCTTAGTAGCGACAGGTTTGCAGTCGGGGGTGAGGTTAGCGAACAGGGAAGGTGGCGGTACCTTGAGGGTGGATAGGCTGCAGGTGTTACGCGGTGGGCGGTTTAACTTTCGCTGGTTGTCGACTGAGTGGGGGGAGGGGTCCACCGTATGCTAGGGTTACACTTTGGAGGTGGGATTGGAAGTCCAGCCCTAGTATGACGGCAGCGCACAGCTGGGGGAGTACGAGGAGTTTAAAATTTTTATACTCTGTTCCTTTAACCGACAATGTCACGACACAGTAGCCGCTGATGTCTGTGGCGTGCGACCTCGATGCCATCGAGATGCGGCTGCGCGTTGGCAGGACGGGGAGGGAGTAGTGGCTCACCGTGTCTGGGTGGATGAAGCTCTCCGTGCTTCCGCTGTCGAACAGGCAGGTCGTGGCGTGGCCGTTGACTTTGATGTCCATCATTGAGCTGGCCAGGTGGTGCGGGCGGGCTTGATCCAGGGTCACGGAAGCTAGGGTGTAGATGAGCGCGTCGTTGTCATGACAAGATGGCGGCGAAGATGGCGGCCCCCGTAGTTCACATGAGGCTCTGTTTAAATCGTTTGCCCCGCACAAAGATGGCCGCCCCTGCTGTTCCCATGAGGCTCTGCAGGCTTCGGCTGCCCCGCACAAAGATGGCCGCCCCTGGTTTTCCCATGAGGCTCTGCAGGCTTCGGCTGCCCCGCACAAAGATGGCCGCCCCTGGTTTTCCCATGAGGCTCTGCAGGCTTCGGCTGCCCCGCACAAAGATGGCCGCCCCCAGGGTTCGCATGAGGCACTGCTGGCTTCTGAGGATTTGCTTCTGCAGGCCTTGGAGAAGTGGCCTTTCTTGAGGCAGGTTTTGCAGGTCGAGTTTTTGGCTGGGCAGCGCGACCTCGGATGCTTCTCCTGGCCGCAAAAGAAGCAGCCAGCGGCCCGATCGGGGTTGCCTGATGTCGGGGCCGGTACCGGGGCTAGCGGGCCCGGTCGGATCCGTGATGCAGACGCTGAGGTAGCTCCCGGGGGCAGCGCTGTGAAGGGTGGTGGGGTGGGGGTCGGGCCCGAGTCCCAGGGTCGCGAATAGTACCTGGCAAACGCTTCCTGGTCTTGCTGGGTGGCCTCTAGGGTGAGGGCGAGGGCTTCGGCCTTGTCCAGGTCTATGTCCTTAGCTTCAAGCAGTCTTTGCCGTGTGTAGTCGGAACGTAGGCCTCTCACCAAGGCGTCGCGGACATTGTCTTCCATGTTCGCAGTAGCCGTCACCGCTTTAAAGTCACAGTTCCTGCCGAGTTGTCTCAGCGCTCGTGAAAATTCAGCTATCGATTCTCCTGGCTGTTGCTGGCGAGATCTTAAGAGATGCCTAGTGTACATGTAGTTTACCGGGCTCCGGTACTGCTGTTTCAGTAGGTTGGTGGCGTCGTCGTACGTAGTCATGTCCTGGATGAGTGTATATACTCTCGGGCTCGCTTGGGCTTTCAGGACTCTTAGTTTGGATCTCTGAGGGACGACGGCTTCCTCCAGGTACGATTCGAAGCAGTCCAGCCAGTGTTTGAAGTCGTTGGCTGAGTTTGGTGCCTGTGGGTTTAGATCCAGGTATGGTGGTTTCAAGGCTTGCAGCCAAGCCGGCTGGTGTGGCCCGTTGTCTGGAGGCTGCTGTTGCTGTGCTGCTGGGTGAGCTCCTTGCTGTTGCTGTTCATTATCAGACATCTTTAAAATTTAGTCAATAAAATTGATATGCCTATCAATTAGTCCAATAAAAGGCGACGAGTTAAGAACGTAACTGAAGGTTTTTATTGGCTAAATAACAGAGCCCACCCTCGTGGGTGATCCGATCCAACAGGGAGGAATACTAGCCAGTCAGCTACCTTTATACCTGGGCAGGTAATGGGCGGAGTCGGAGGTGGTCAGCCCAGGTATAACAGTGCGACAAGAGGCGACCTCGTGTAGTGATGTGACAGTGAGAACAATATACAGTGATAACTATAACAGTGGTTTACCACAGTATGATCAGTAAGTTCGCAGATGACACGAAAATTGGTGGAGTGGTAAATAGCGAGGAGGGAAGCCTCAGGCTACAGGACAATATAGATGGGTTGGTCAGATGGGCAGAACAGTGGCAAATGGAATTTAACCCTGAAAAGTGTGAGGTGATGAATTTTGGGAGGACTAACAAGGCAAGGGAATACACAATGAATGGTAGGACCCTAGGAAGGACCGAGGATCAGAGGGACCTTGGTGTGCATGTACATAGATCCCTGAAGGCAGCAGGACCGGTAGATAAGGTGGTTAAAAAGGCATATGGGATACTTGCCTTCATTAGCCGAGGCATAGAATATAAGAGCAGGGAGGTTATGATGGAGCTGTACAAAACGCTAGTTAGGCCACAGCTGGAGTACTGTGTGCAGTTCTGGTCGCCACACTATAGGAGGGATGTGATTGCATTGGAGAGGGTGCAGAGAAGATTCACCAGGATGTTACCTGGGCTGGAGCGCTTCAGCTATGAAGAGAGACTGGACAGGCTGGGGTTGTTTTCCTTAGAGCAGAGAAGGCTGAGGGGGGACCTGATTGAGGTGTACAAAATTATGAGGGGCATAGATAGGGTAGATAAAAAGGAACTTTTCCCCTTAGTAGGGGGGTCAATAACCAGGGGGCATAGTTTCAAGGTAAGGGGATTTGAGGAAGAACTTTTTCACCCAGAGGGTGGTTGGAATCTGGAACTCACTGCCTGAAAGGGTGGTAGAGGCAGGAACCCTCAACATTCAAGAAGCATTTAGATGAGCACTTGAAATGCCATTGCATACAAGGTTACGGACCAAGTGCTGGAAAATGGGATTAGATTAGACAGGGCTTGATGGCCGGCGCAGACACGATGGGCCGAAGGGCCTCTTTCTGTGCTGTATAACTCTATGACTCTATGTTGGCCTTTATTGCAAGGAGGTTGGAGTATAAGAGTAAGGAAGTCTTACTACAATTGTACAGGGCCTTGGTGAGACCTAGGGTTGCAAAGGGGTGGAAAGTTTCCGGGAAATTTCCGGAAATTTTCCACGGGAAGTTTAGCTTGGGAATTTTGCCCAAAAAAGCACATGCTAGCATAATATTGTTTTTTTTGTATTTCTTTTTTTTCCCACAGGTCCTCTCTTAAAATTACTAACAGAGATGGAATCTTAATTATTAAGGAATTTCTTAATCAATATATGTTTATCTTCTTACTTGGCTTGTTTTAATAATTACAAGTTTTGTGTGTGACTGTGAACAAATGTGTCCTGATTGAGTGGATGAGCGATTAGCTCCCTCTATTTGTAATATTTGCATATCGAATTATGATTGGCCTGCAGGCACCTGTAAGACTGCTATAGTTTTTTAAAGATCCAGGTTAGGGGTCCTGAGGGAAATCATTTTGTTTTCTGCTGATGTTGTGATGATGCAGTAAGTAAATCAGACTTTATACCAAATAAACCAGTTACTTGTTGAACTCTGTTGTCCTTCAATTTAAAATATACAAAATAATACACTATTGGTGATGTAGCGTCGTGTGTGTACAGGTCATGCTTCCATCACATGGAGCATCAGCAAAAATGTACTCACCCTGTTGCAATCGTGCTGATCGACCGCAGTTCAACACAGAGATGAATGCCCTTTATTTCTCTGCATAGAACAATGCCACGTTTACCGTCGGATGTGTGGAAGCATTTTACCCCAGGCATTAAAGATGGAAAGACTGTGTACATGTGCAAACACTGTAGAAAGCCATATGTAAAGAATGCCACAAAGATGCAGCAGCATTTATCCAAATGCAACAACTTCACTCAAAGCTCACAGCAGTCAGCCCAGAGTTCCTCTGCTTCCATTCAAGAAGATGATGGTTCTCATTCAGCATCAGGCTCCTTATCATCAGCAACTCCTGGCCCACTTGGAAGGTTCTTTGATACAATGGATAACCATAGCCAGAAGAATGCAGATGAGTGCCTTGCTCGAGCTGTATATGCAACAGGCTCACCCCTCATGCTCACAGCCAATGTGTACTGGAAGAGATTTTTCAATGTTATTCGCCCTGCATACTGTCCTCCCACCAGACATGCTTTGTCTACTTATTTGCTGGAGGCTGAGTATAACAGAGTCCAAGGAAAGCTCAAAGAAACGATAGCGATGGCAGACTGTGTTGCAGTTATCTCAGATGGGTGGTCAAATGTACGAGGGGAGGGCATCATAAACTACATCGTCTCCACTCCTCTCCCAGTGTTCAAGAGCACAGACACGAAGGACAACAGACACACAGGCACATACATTGCTGATGAGCTGAAAGCGGTCATCAACGATCTTGGATCACAAAAGGTCTTTGCAGTAGTTACTGACAATGCTGCGAATATGAAGGCTGCTTGGGCTCAAGTGGAGGAGGCCTACCCTCATATTACGTCTATTGGGTGCGCAGCTCATGGGCTTAACCTGCTCCTCAAGGACATCATGGGTTTGAGAACCATGGAAGCACTGTACAAGAGAGCCAAGCAAGTTGTTAAGTATGTCAGGGAAAACAGGTAGTTGCAGCAACCTACAACTCCAAGCAAATGACAAAGAACAAGAACACCACACTGAAGCTGCCCAACAACACTAGATGGGGTGGTGTTGTCATAATGTACAACAGCCTTCTGGAGGGTAAGGAGTCGCTGCAAGAAATGGCAATATCCCAGTCTGGGGATATGGAAACCACCATCAAGAAAATACTGCTGGATGATGTGTTTTGGGAGAGAGTGGTTAGCAGCCTTAAACTACTCTCACCAGTAGCATCTGCAATTGCTCAGATTGAAGGAGATGCCGCTGTCTTGTCAGATGTTCTCAGGCTTTTTACTGATTTAAAAGAACAAATCAGCATTGCCCTACCCACATCCCTGCTGCTCAAAGCAGAGGAGAAGGCAATTGTTCAATTCATACAGACGCGTCAAGAATTTTGTGTCAAGCCGATTCATGCTGCAGCATACATGCTGGACCCAAAGCATGTTGGGAGACCAATACTTCCTGGAGAACAGATCAACAGCGCTTACAGTGCGATTTCTACCCTCTCACACCATCTCAATCTGGATGTGGGCAAAGTTCTGGGAAGTCTGGCAAAGTTCTCTACCAAGCAAGGTCTTTGGAATGGGGATGGGATATGGGAATCATGCAAGCATATCAGTGCACATACCTGGTGGAAGGGACTTTGTGCATCTGAGGCCCTGTCACCTATTGCATCGATGATACTCCAAATCCCACCTTCATCAGCGGCCTCTGAACGAAACTGGTCACTTTTTGGGAATACGCATACAAAGGTGCGCAACAGGCTGACTAACAAGAGAGTGGAGAAACTGGTGGCTATCCGGGCGAACCTACAACTTATTGAGCCAGATACAGAAGTGTCCACCACACAGCTAGACACTGACACAGAGGAGGAAATGGACACGTCAGAGCCAGAGTCAGAGAATCAGGAGGAGCAATGAGGAGTAGAAGACTCAGAAGACTCATGAGTAGAAGACTCAAAGGGACAAAATAAGGACAAATTACAGGCTAAATAAGCTGACGCTCTTTTTATTTTATTTTAGATGGGTCTTTTTTGTGGGGGTTCAATAAAGTTCAAAATTATAACCTAAATAAAGTTTTGAAAGCCTGTTTTTATTTGTATGGAACAGTATGTCTATTTTGACGACAAAGATAATATAAGGGTCAGAGACAAAAACCATCAGTGTGCAAAAATACTCAAAATTCCCTAAATTCCCATGGAAAGTATCCTCTTTTAAAAATTCCCAGAATTTTGCAACCCTAGTGAGACCACACCTGGAGTACTGTGCACAGTTTTGGTCATCTTATCTGAGGAAGGATATACTTGCCTTGGAGGTGGTGCAACAGAGGTTTACTAGATTGATTCCTGGGATGAGAGGGCTGTCCTATGAGGAGAGATTGTGTAGATTGGGCCGATACACTCTGGAGTTTAGAAGAATGAGAGGTGATCTCATTAAAACATAAGATTCTGTGGGGGATTGACCAGGTAGATGCTGAAGTTCCCCCTGGCTGGAGAATCTAGAACTAGGGGCCATAGTCTCAGGATAAGGGGTCTGCCATTTAAGACTGAGATGAGGAGGAATTTCTTCACTCAGAGGGTTGTGAATCTTGGAATTCTCTACCCCAAAGGGCTGTGGATGCTGAATCGTTGAGTATATTCAAGGCTGAAATATAGATTTTTGGAATCGAGGGATATGGAGATAGGGTGAGAAAGTGGAGTTGAGGTCGAAGATCAGCCATGATCTTATTGAATGGCGGAGCAGGCTCGAGGGGCTGTATGACCTACTCCTCCTAATTCTTATGTAATCTGCAAAGCACAAATGAATACACTTAAATTCATGGCTTCAGTGACAGAATTTGATGGTGAAAGTGTGTTGGATCCCTGTGTGCTTTATATCCTTATTTATCAAATCAAAATCAAATCAACTTTTATTGTCATTGTTAGTGCACAAGTGCAGTACAACGAAATGTAGGCTTGCGGCTCCCGAGAGTGTACATTTAGATTAAGACAATTGAACATTCGACATACATTTGGCTTGTAATACATTAACATAACCATAACCATAATAAAGTGCATTGGCAGATGTGCAGGCTTTAGAGTTTATTTGTGGAGTTCAGTAGGATGACAGCCCTGGGAAAGAAGCTGTTCCTAAATCTGGTCGTACGGGTGCGAATGCATCTGTAGCGCCTCCCAGATGGTAGGAGGGCGAACAGACTGTGGCTGGGGTGGGTAGGGTCTTTGATGATGGACCGTGACCTCCGTTATGGGATAAAACCCATAATACTTTGGCCTTTTTATGGCTTTATCTACCTGCACTCGCACCTCTCTGCCTGTCTACCTCTCGCTCCTCCTTTAAGATGCTCCTTAAAACCGACCTCTCTGATCAAGCTTTTGCTTTGATCAAGCTCTGCCCTAATATCTCATGTGGCTCAATGTTAAATTTTATTTGATAACGCTCCTGTGAAGCACCTCGGGAGTTTTACCACGTTAAAGGTGCTATATAAATGCAAGTTGTTCTGTAATTAAATCCTTTAGGTCTCGTCATCCATATCCTTTCCATTGATTGTTTACTCCCATTTGTTGTCTTTCCCAAAATGTTTTACCTCACTTATTATCTGTCAAACAGCCTCTGCTACCTGTCTGCCCATTCTACTAACCTGTCTGCCCATTCTACTAACCTGTCTGCCCATTCTACTAACCTGTCTGTCATCCTGAAGACTTTTATAACCCTCACTGTTTGCTAAACTAGCTAATTTCCAATCCAGCAACATCCATTACCCTAACACCTTACTTCCTGTCTGTTAACCAACCCCATGCTGCCACATTTCGGCCTCTCGCCATGCTTGGCTTTTTCCATCATGTCCCTCATCAAACACCTTCTGAAAAAAGTTAAATGACAAACACAATTTGCCTTTAACAAATCCATGCTGACTGTTCTTCATGAACAATTTTTTTCAGTTATTTTTCCGTATAATTGGAAACCCAGCCAAGGTCCGTTCAAAAACGTTAGCAAAGTTTGTGCAATCGTTCGAATTTAATGTAGAGTCAGCCTGCAAAACCAAACCAAACGAGCCGTGGTTCAGTCGTTGTATTCTTACCTCGGAGTCAGAAGGTTGTGGGTTCAAGCCCCACTTCAGGGACTTGAGCACAAAATCCTCAGCGCAGTACTGAGTGAGCACTGCACTGTTGGAGCTGCTGTTCTTCGGATGAGTCGTTAACCATCTGCCCTCAGGTGGACATAAAAGATCCCATGGCACTATTTCGAAGAGGAGCAGGGGCGTTGGAGTCAGAGTTATACAGCACAGAAAGAGGCCCTTCGGCCCATCGTGTCTGCGCCGACCATCAATCCCTGTCCAGTCTAATCCCATTTTCCAGCATTTGGTCCATAGCCTTGTATGCAGTGGCATTTCAAGTGCTCATCCAAATGCTTCTTGAATGTTATGAGGGTTCCTGCCTCTACCACCCTTTCAGGCAGTGAGTTCCAGATTCCAACCACCCTCTGGGTGAAAAAGTTCCTCCTCAAATCCCCTCTAAACCTCCTGCCCCTTACCTTGAATCTATGCCCCCTTGTTATTGACCCCCCTACTAAGGGGAAAAGTTCCTCTTTATCTACCCTATCTATGCCCCTCATCATTTTGTACACCTCAATCAGGTCCCCCCTCAGCCGCCTTTGCTACAAGGAAAACAACCCCAGCCTGTTTAGTCTTTCTTCATAGCTGAGGCGCTCCATCCCAGGTAACATCCTGGTGAATCTTCTCTGCACCCTCTCCAAAGCAATCACATCCTTCCTATAGTGAGGTGACCAGAACTGCACACAGTACTCCAGCTGTGGCCTCACCAGCGTTTTGTACAGCTCCATCATAACCTCCCTGCTCTTATATTCTATGCCTCGGCTAATGAAGGCAAGTATCCCATGTGCCTTTTTAACCACCTTATCTACCTGTTCCGCTGCCTTCAGGGCTCTATGTACATGTACACCAAGGTCCCTCTGACCCTCTGTACTTCCTAGGGTCCGACCACTCATTGTGTATTCCCTTGCCTTATTTGTCCGTCCAAAATGCATCACCTCGCACTTTTCAGGGTTAAATTCCATTTGCCACTTTTCCGCCCATCTGACCAACCCGTTTATATCGTCCTGTAGCCTGAGGCTTTCCTCCTCGCAATTTACCACCCCACCAATTTTCGTGTCATCTGCGAACTTACTGATCATACCTTTTACATTCTCATCCAAATCATTTATGTAGATCACAAACAGCAAGGGTCCCAGCACCGACCCCTGAGGTACCCCACTGGACACAGGCTTCCAGTCACAAAAGCAACCTTCGACCATCACCCTCTGCCTCCTGCCACTCAGCCGGTTTAGGATCCAACGCGCCAAGGCACCCTGGATCCCATGGGCTCTTACCTTCTTGACCAGTCTCCTATGCGGGACTTTGTCAAAAGCTTTACTGAAATCCATGTAAACCACATCCACAGCATTTCCCTCATCCACACACCTAGTCACCCCCTCGAAAAATTCAATCAGATTGGTCAGACATGATTTACCCTTGACAAAGCCATGCTGACTATCCCCGATTAATCCTTGCCTCTCCAAGTGGAGACTAATTTTGTCCCTCAGAATTTTTTCCAATAATTTCCCTACCACAGATGTTAGGCTCACTGGCCTGTAATTCCCTGGTTTATCCCTGCTACCCTTCTTGAATAATGGTACTACGTTAGCTGTTCTCCAGTCCTCTGGTACATCCCCTGTGGCCAGAGAGGTTCTGAAAATTTGTGTCAGAGCCCCTGCAATCTCCTCCTTTGCCTCACACAACAGCCTGGGATACATCTCGTCCGGGCCTGGGGATTTATCCACTTTTTGGCCTGCTAAAACCGCTAGTACCTCCTCCCTCTCGATGCTAATATGTTCAAGTATGTCACAGTCCCCTTGCCCGATTTCTATGTCTACATCGTCTTTCTCCATAGTGAACACAGATGCAAAAAATTCATTTAAAACCCCGCCTACATCATCTGGCTCTACACACAGATTGCCACTTTGGTCCCTAATGGGCCCTACCCTTTCCCTGGTTATCCTCTTGCCCTTAATATACTTATAAAACATCTTAGGATTTTCCTTTATTTTGCTCGCCAGTGTTATTTCATGGCCCCTCCTTGCCCTCCTAATTTCTTTTTTAAGTATGCCCCTGCACTTTTTATACTCCTCTAGGGCTTCCTCCGTCTTTAGTCTTTTGTAACTGCCAAAAGCCCCCCTTTTTTTCCTAATGCATTTTTGTATATCCCTTGTCATCCAAGGTTCCCTTTGCTTGTTGGTCCCACCCTTGACCTTTACAGGAACATGTTGGCGTTGTACTCTCTCTATTTCCCTTCTGAAAGTCTCCCACTGCTTTGATGTGGATTTTCCTATAAGTAGCTGCTCCCAGTCCACTTTGGCCAGATCCTGCCTTATCATATTAAAATTGGCCTTCCCCCAATTTAGAACCCTTATTTCCGGGCCGTCTTTGTCTTTTTCCATGACCACCTTAAATCTCACCGAATTATGGTCACTGTCGCCAAAATGCTCTCCTACTGACACTTCCACCACTTGCCCGGCTACATTCCCTAGAATTAGGTCCAGTACCGCCCCCTCTCTTGTAGGACTTTCTACATGTTGGCTCAAAAAGCTCTCCTGGATGCACTTTAAGAATTCTGCACCCTCTAAGCCTTTCACACTCTGACTATCCCAATTAATATTGGGGAAGTTGAAATCCCCCACTATTATGACCCTATTATTTTCGCACTTCTCTGAGATTTGCCTACATATCTGTTCCTCTATCTCCCCCTGACTGTTTGGGGGCCTATAGTACACTCCCAGCAAAGTGCTTGCCCCCTTTTTGTTTTTAAGTTCTACCCATATGGCCTCATTAGAGGAACCCGCTAATATATCATCCCTCCTTACAGCAGTAATTGATTCCTTAATTAATATTGCAACACCCCCTCCCCTTTTACACCCCCCTCTGTCTCGCCTGAAGATTCTATACCCCGGAATATTGAGCTGCCAGTCCTGACCCTCCCTCAACCATGTCTCCGTGATAGCAACAATATCGTACTCCCATGTGTTCAACAACAACTTAAGTTCATCCACCTTATTTGCAAGACTCCTTGCATTAAAATAAATGCCTTCCAGCCTTGCTATATTCCCTTTTGCCTTCACATATTTGCTCTGCCTTCCCAGCTGACTTGTTTTTTCCTCTGTATTTGGCTGTAAATCACCCCCTACTATAGTTCCACTCTGTATCCCATCCCCCTGCCAAGTTAGTTTAAACCCCCCCCAGCAGTGCTAGCAAACCTCCCCGCAAGGATATTGATCCCCCTCTGGTTCAGGTGTAAACCGTCCGACTTGTACAAGTCCCACCTTTCCCAGAAGCAGACCCAGTGATCCAGGAAACTAAAGCCCTCCCTCCTGCACCATCCCTTTAGCCACGCATTCATCTGTTCTATCTTCCTATTCCTATACTCACTAGCACGTGGCACCGGGAGTAATCCAGAGATTACAACCTTTGAGGTCCTGCTCTTTAATCTTCCACTTGGCTCCCTAAATTCTTGTTGCAGGACCTCATCCCTCTTTTTACCTATGTCGTTGGTACCAATGTGGACCACGACCTCTGGCTGTTCACCCTCCCCCTCCAGAATGCCCTGCAGCCGCTCAGTGACATCCTTGACCCTGGCACCAGGGAGGCAACAAACCATCCTGGATTCACGTCTACGGCCACAGAAACGCCTATCTGTTCCCCTTACTATAGAATCCCCTACCACTATTGCTCTCCCACTCCTTTTCCTCCCTTCCTGGGCAGCAGGAGCACCCTCAGTGCCAGGAAGTTGGCTGCTGCTGCCTTTCCCTGGTGAGTCATCCCCCTCAACAGTATCCAAAATGGAAAATCTGTTTGAGAGGGGAATGGTCACAGGGGTCTCCTGCACTACCTGGGCCAATATTTATCTCAACCAACACCACGAAAACAGATTAACTGGTCATTATCACATTGCTGTTTGTGGGACCTTGCTGTGTGCAAATTGGCTGCCACTTTTCTTACAATACAAATAAAGTTGGAGTTAGCAGATGCCCAAGTAAAACTCTTTTGAAGTCTGATTTTCAGTGCTACTAAAGCACCAAGAATAGATTACAAATGAAGCAGTGTGATTGTTAGAGAACTGTTTAGTGTATGTAGCATTATTTAAATGTCAGGCTCTGTGTCCTCCACTCACAATCTAACCATCCTACAAACTGAGCCAGGGATTACAGTTTACAATAGTGGAGCATTTAGAAATCTGTTTCTAGTAATCTGTGGAGAATCCCCTGGAGTGCCCGTATTTACAGTTATGCTGCCACACACATTTCTCTGTGTTGCTGTCTATTCCCCTTTCACCTAGGTTGCCTCAACTGTTACTAGTAACATTTAAAATAATACCTCTAGTCAATCAACTTGCGCTTTTTTTTAAACTCTTGTGATATCCCTCACATATTCAGAAACTAAAAGATGTTCTCTCTTGTCGAGGTGCAGGTCGGGGAATAGAACTGTCCAACATCCAGAGCAATATCCATCCCATTGCTGACTACAGTGTCTGGTGATTTAGGTATTGGTTGCTGTTGCTGCAAAACACTTCGATGTTAAATTGGAGTAATGTTATAGAGCAGACTGTGGTGCCTATGGGACTGGATGCAACAGTGTGGTTCGACCTAGAGTACTGTGCACAGTTCTGGTCTCCATACTACAAAAAGAATATAGACGCACTGGAGAACGTGCAAAAAGGATTTACAAGGATGACACCAGAACTGGGGGTACAGCTATCAGGAAAGACTGAACTGGCTGCGGTTCTTTTCTCTAGAAAAGAGAAGACCGAGAGGTGATCTGATGGAGGTCTTTAAAATTATAAAGGGGTCGATAGGGTAGATGTAGAAATGTTTCCACTTGTGGGGAGTCTAAAACTGGGAGCCATAAATATAAGATAGTCACTAATAAATCCAATAAGTAATTCAGGAGGAACCTCTTTACCCGGAGAGCGGTGAGAATGTGGAACTCACTACTGCAGGGAGTGGTTGAGGCGAATAGTATAGATGCATTTAAGGGGAAGCTAGATAAACACGAAGGAGAAAGGAATAGAAGGATATGCTGATGAAGTGAGATGAAGAGGGGTGGCAGGAGGCTCGTGTGGAGCAGAAACACCGGCACGGACCAGTTGGGCCGAATGGCCTGTTTCTGTGCTGTAGGCGTGATGTGGATTTAATTGTTTGGATAATAGATTCTTTTGGCCACAACTTATCTCCTGTTCCAAAGCGCCATATCTGCTGTATATACCATGTACGAAATGCAGAAACCGTATCACTGCTGCTTCCTGTTTGCTGCTTTCTTTTGACAGGACTTCAGAGATGCCAGCTGACTATTGTCTGTCAGGTTGCCCTGTTGGAAGACCCTGTCTTCCTGGACATGTGATAGAACGGATTCTTTTACCCTCAGTCTGGTTTAGTAATCACTGAGCCGAATGCAACTGGAGAATTCAAACGATTTATTTTCCGCGGAGTCTTACTCTGAAATGTCGGCACCGACTCCTGCAAGAGTCTGACGAACCCAACAGAGCAAGCAATTTGTCATACAGTGTGCTACATTATTATACTTGCATTTGAGAAGACATTAACACCTCGTATATTCCTGCACCAATCCTGAGCTGTGCACGTATACATTTAATTTGATTTCCTGGCCTGGCAGTTTGAAATAAAGAAGTCACATTTAACTGAATGGGTTACAGCTAAGTAAACATCCTGGTAATGTGTTCATGATCACCTAAACATTATGGTAATGCGTTTGCAATCATGGTAATGCGTTTTCTGATCGCCTATTGTCTGTATAACTTCTGCACGCTGCCTTAAATTGTTCCTATCAGCAAGGTGTGACATTGTGGGCGCCAGCCATATTAGCAGCCAAAGATCAGTTTAGCCTTTTTATTTTACTTCTTGCTGCCTTCACAGTTTCTTGTTTCTATTTCCTTGACCTTGGTATTCTCACATGCTGCTGAACCCAGAGGTTGGATACTCTCCTGATCCAAGGCTCTGGGTAAATGAGCAAATTCTAAGTGTGACATAATTAGAAATGTTGCATAGGATAGAGTCCTTTTGTTGAAGTATTGGAGCCAGTGTATCACTTACCCAACCCCCAATGACTGACCCCTTGCTCGTTGATGGAGAATGGTGTTCTAAGTCTCTAGACGAATGTCGCTGGTCACATTGGCACGTGTTTCCCAATGTGTATTTGTCTTTCAGCTTCATAAAACACAATACAAGGGTGTGTTGGAAAGCTGTGTCCAAATAATGAAACTGTACTAAGGCTGTTTGTAAGACCCATGGTTGGGTGTGTGTACGCGGTGTCTCTGTCTCAGCTTTGCTTGGTTGGTATCTCTCTTTTCAAAGTCAGAAAGTTGAAGCCCATGATCTAGGCTCACTAGTGCTGTATGAGAGAGTACTGCATTGTCAGACGTTTAGAAGAATGAGAGGGGATCTCATTGAAACGTATAAAATTCTAACAGGACTAGACAGACTAGATGCAGGAAGGATGTTCCCGATGGCGGGGGAGTCCAGAACCAGGGGTCACAGTCTAAGGATAAGGGGTAAGCCATTTAGGACTGAGATGAGGAGGAATTTCTTCACCGAGAGTGGTGAATCTGTGGAATTCTCTACCACAGAAGGCAGTTGAGGCCAACTTATTAATAAATAAATTCAAGAAGGAGTTAGATATATTTCTTAAGGCTAAAGGGATATGGGGAGAAAGCAGGGACAGGGTACTGAATTTGGATGATCAGCCATGATCTCATTAAATGGCGGAACAGGCTCAAGGGGCTGAATGGCCTACTCCTCCTATCTTCTATGTCTATCTATGTCAGAGATGCCTTTCAGATGAGGGGTTTAACCAGGTATCATCTGCCTGTTCAGGATATTAAAGATACCATGGCGCTGTTTGTGTCCTGACCAGCACTCCCCTTTCTGCTGGCTTTGGTTGAATGAGGTTAACTTGTGTGTCGAGACTGGTCGGTGGTCACCTGGGAGTACTGGCTCTCCAGCCCATGGACTGCAGGCGTAACATTCTGTTTGTGTTTGTATTTCTTGCTTGGTTTGGATTCTGTGAGCCTGGAGTTTTGGAAAGGGTTGGTCTCCGCACAATTGTCTCTTTGATGGATAAATTCTCAATCAGAATGCCAAGATCTGTTAATATCAGCAGCTTAATTTACATGCAGATTACTGGGGGCATGGATATTTAGCTTGTTTGGTTTCGTGGTATGTATCTATCTGGCCCAGTAACAGGCGAAATTTAGAAACTCCTGGATTAACCTCGAGTGCAAAATAACGACTGTTCACCTACGTAAGTTTCATGAAGATCTCTGGGCTGTTTCAGAGATGTGATGATATGTGCATGTATGTTTAATGTGTTACTGTACCACACTAGGACATGTGACTGTCTGTCTTCCCTTTCCCGGTCTAGAGGTTAGAGCACACAGACCCAACAGGGAGTAATTGTCTAGCGGTTAGAGCACACAGATGTTTAATGTGGGAAGTGTAAAGTCATGAAACTGTAGAAGTGGGAGTATGAAATAAGTGAGAAGAGTTTACAGGAAATTAAACAGGAGAGTGCAGTGGGCTTTAGTGGGAAACATTCTTAAACTGTCAGCACACAGTACAGCAATGGTGAAAAAGGCAAAAGTGATCTTCGCATGTAGAGCTCAGGGATGGAGCAGAAGTCCCCAGAAAGTGCTATTTAGTTTGTATATTAGCTTGAATATTGTCCAGTTCTGGGGAGTGTGAAGAGGAGCAATTATTAATGTCGGTAAGATGTTTGTGCCACTATGTTTTCACCCCTATTCCCACTAAACTGCTGACTACCCAACTTGCCTTCCTGGCCCCCATGCTACCTGATATTCTACACGGTTCCTTCTCGGCTACTCTTCTCCTCGCCCCCCCCCCCCCCCCGGGCCCTCATCATCCCCTCTTAGAAAAAACATCCTTGACCCCTGTGTCCTTGCAAGCTATTGGCACAAAAAAATATATTGGGAAACACTCAACTGGTCAGTCAGCATCTGTGGGGACAGCAGAGGGGTTATCGTTTCCGGTGTGGCCCATTCACTTGACGTTTTCTCTGAAAAGGGGGCCACACCTGAAACATTGTTATCTCCGCAGATGCTAACTGATCTGCTGAGCATTTCTAGCATTTTGATTCATTTCACGGGATCCTTGCAACGTGTAGACTGGGCTAGATTTGACCCTGGATCCCAGAGCTGAAAGGCCATTCATGCTGTTCCTCTGCCATTTTTTTTCCAAAAGAAACTTTTCTCTAATATTTTGTTCATTCCATCTGGCCTAGCAAGTGTGCTGCTGAGAGAGTGTTCCAGAGGCCGACAGATGTGGCATCCCCAGCTCCATTGATGTCCCTATAAGGGGTGCAGCAGCATCTGCTCAGTGGTGTTCAGATCCAGAGCTGAACAGAGTGTAGTTTGAGCCCATTCTTTCCCCTCACTCTTCGCAGTTTTAGTGCTTTGTCGTTCAATGACATTGCACTGCACCTGTAGGAAACATCTCCGCAAGATGGATGTAATCGAAATTAGAAGGAAATGCTGGAGATGCACTGCCGGTCTGTCAGCATCTGAAAGGAAGGAAACCTTGGTTTTCGTTTCAGATAGGCACTCTTTGTTAGAACGCTGGAGGTAACTGAAATCGGACATTTCATGTAATGCTTTAGACTGATACATGATATGGTGCTTCAGCTATACACTGGGCAGCTGCTGTAAGATTGACTTCCTCATTTGAGGGAGCTGTGGTGTCCGGTTACTAGAGAAATGTTGTGTGCCTCAAAGCTCAGCATTGTTTGCAGTACTGAAAGAAACTGCATGTCACCAAGCGCACAGTGGAAGGCAGTTGGCCAGCTATGCCAGGCTGGGTGTAAAGTCTGAAAGTTGGTGCGTTCCATTGAGTCAGCGTTCCAGGTTAGATAATAGCCTGCAATAATATGAAGGAATTTCACAACCTTTCTGGGATATCTCGTCCACATTCAGTGTTCAGAATTGCTCTCAAAGTGGGGTAGGTGTCCTGAGTCTCGACTCAAGACTGCATGAAGCCTAATTGCACATCTCAATTTTGAACAGTAATTCTTCCTAGTCTACAAGGTAGCTGGAGAAATGGATATCCCAAAGCAAGACCACAGGATAGATACAAGTGAACAAGGCCATTTGGCACATTTTAGCTCATCCATCCAGAGCAAGGCTAAAGTTCCATCGCCCCAGTTGCAACATTCAACTTCAGTGAGTCCATTGATTTTTACCTCCACCACACTACCTTGGAATTTCATTTCAAATATTGATGTTGCTGGTCAGTTTTGGTCACTGAGGCAAACTCAAGTCCTGGAGGCAGTGTAGAGAAGAGCTTGAAGGCTGCATTCCTGTTGATGGCCAAGAATATAAAGGGATTTGTCAATGTTCCAGGGGTAATTTAAACAGTGAACATCTATCTCTGTTTACTGTTCAAAATGTATTCAGAAATGCATGTTAGCGCAGAGTCTTGACTGACTCTAGTGTTAGAGGGTTGAAGTGTTAGACTGGACAAATCTGGGCTACTTGGCCTTGAAAAGAAGTGTCTGAGGGGATCTGTGAGGTATGAAAGACTGAATGTAAAGGGAAGGTACATGCAGAGCACTGCTGAAAGCTACGCTGTGCACAAATTCACATCGGCGAAGGGCAGATTTAGAACTGATGCTCAGGAACCTCGTCACACTGATCAATATGTGATGAGGACTCAACGGGGCAAAAAACGAAATCATTTGCTGCTGCTGAATCTGTCTGGTTCACACCCCTCACAGCAAAATATCAAAGCAACTACTTGTCTTTATATAGCGCCATTAATGTAGTAAAACGTCCCAAGGTGCTTCACGGGAGCGTTATCGAACAAAATCTGACACCGAGCCACCTAAGGAGGTATTAGGGCAGATGGCCAAAAGCTTGGTCAAAGAGGGAGGTTTTAAGGAGCATCTTAAAGGAGGAAAAAGAGGCAGAGAGGTTTAGGGAGGGAATTTGAGTTTAGGGCCTTGGCAGCTGAAGGCGCGACCGGCAATGGTGGAGCAATTAAAATTGGGGATGTTCAAGAGGCCAGGATTGGAGGAGCACAGAGATCTGAGGGTTGTAGGGCTGGAGGAGATTCAAGATGGGGAGGGATTTGAAAACAAGGATGAGAATTTTAAAATTGAGGCGTTGCTTAACCAGGATCCAATGTAGGTCAGCGAACACAGGGGTGATGGGTGAGTGGTACATGGTGCGAGTTCGGACACGGCAGCAAATTTTACGGCGGATAGAATGTGGGAGGCCTGCCAGGAGTGAGTTGGAATAGTCAAGTCTATGAGGGTTTCAGCAGCAGATGAGCTGAGGTAGGGGCAGAGTCGGGTGATGTTAGGGAGGTGGAAATAGGCAGTCTCAGTTATGGCGCAGATTTGTGGTTGGAAGCTCGTCTCGGGGTCGCTAACAAAGGTTGTTAACACTCTGGTTCAGCCTCAGACAGTGAGTGACCGGGCAGAGGGATGGAGTTGGTGGCGCGGGGACCAAAGACACTGGCTTCGGTCCTTCCCAAAGGAACTTGGCTGTGGTTGTTGGAGGTCATTCATCTCAATCACATGGCATCACTGCAGGAGTTCCTCAGGGCAGTGTCCTAGGCCCAACCATCTTCAGCTGTTTCATCAATGACCTTCCCTCCATCATAAGGTCAAAAGTGGGGATGTTCACTGATGATTGCACACTGTTCAGCACCATTCGAGACTCGTCAGATACTGACGCAGTCCGTGTCCATATGCAGCAAGACCTGGACAACATTCAGACTTGGGCTGACAAGTGGCAAGTAACATTCGCACCACACAAGTGCCAGGCAATGACCATCTCCCCTTGACATTCAATGGCATTACCATCGCTGAATCCCCCACTATCAACATCCTGGGGGTTACCATTGATCAGAAACTGAATTGGACTAGCCATATAAATACTGTGGCTACAAGAGCAGGCCAGAGGCTGGGAATTCTGCGGCGAGTGTCTCACCTCCTGACTCCCCAAAGCCTTTCCACCATCTACAAGGCACAAGTCAGGAGTGTGATGGAATACTCTCCACTTGCCTGGATGAGTGCAGCTCCAACAACACTCAAGAAGCTCGACACCATTCAGGATAAAGCAGCCTGCTTGATTGGCACCCCATCCACCACCTTAAACATTCACTCCCTCCACCACCGGTGCACCGTGACTGCAGTGTGTACCATCTACAAGATGCACTGCAGCAACTCGCCAAAGCTCCTTCAACAGCACCTTCCAAACCCGCGACCTCTACCACTTAGAAGGACAAGGGCAGCAGACGCATGGGAACATCACCACCTACAAGTTCCCCTCCAAGCCACACACCATCCTGACTTGGACCTGTATCGCCGTTCCTTCACCGTCGCTGGGCCAAAATCCTGGAACTCCCTTCCTAACAGCATTGTGGGTGTACCTACACCATATGGACTGCAGCGGTTCAAGAAGGCGGCTCACCACCATCTTCTCAAGGGCAATTAGGGATGGGCGCTAAATGCAGGCCTAGCCAGCGACGCCCACATCCCATCAATTAATTTTTTTTTTTAAATTTAGTTGAAGGAAATTTCTGCTCATCCACTACTGGATGTCAGGCAAGCAGTCTCACAATTTGGAGACAGCGGAGGGGTCGAGCAAGATGGTGGTGAGGTAGAGCTGGGTGGTGTTAGCATACATATGGAAACTGACGCTGTGTTTTTGGATGATGTTGCTGAGGGGGCAGCATGTAGATGAAAAAGGGCGGGATCCTTGGCCCCCTACTGTTCCAGACTTCAAACCCATGCCTTGGTCTCTGATGTTGCCAATAACCCTGTTGATTATAAAGTTTCTACCCAGGAGTCTCTTGACTTCAGTAAATTGTCCGACTGCTTTTTCTTGCTGTCTTCCACGAGCAAGCACCAGTGAAACTGTTTCCACAGGTTTCACTTTGACAAGGTCAGTGTTTTTTTAAAGGAGCCACCCAGTTTTGACCTTAAAATGGAACTTGCCGTTCCAGCAACCATCTTGTGTACAGTAAGGCTACACTTGCTTGCAAGAAAGCACCTGGCATAAACGTGAAGGGGATTTTGACAGCGCCAGTCAGTTGCAGCAGTACTCAAGAATCACTTTGCAGTGAGTGTATTGGTGCTGGGTGTGTTCAGATTTTTCAAAACATTAATTGGTAAATCCCTAAATTGCCGCTGATAGATTTCACCATCTAATGTTTGTATTTCACCCTTAGATCACTCTAGTTTCAGCACTCTCCCTCCCACTGGGCAGCAGTCCAAACACCGTGCAGTCAGCAGCCGAGCTGAGTCTGGGGGCTGGCACCAAATTGAAAGGGAGACATGGCCAGTAAATGAGCATGATCCAGGAGATGAGGAACATGCAGAGTGTACAGGCATAGATTGGCTTGTCAACATGGTATGGAGTACTGCACACAGACTGATACAAGACAAATGAGGGAAATTGTGTCAGAGGAGGGTGGATATTAGACAAAGGGGCAATATTCCATCAAATACTTATAACAAGATCATAAACTTTACTGTTTTATTGCGGTGGTTTTCCAGTGATTTTGGCTGGTACCGTTCAGCGCAATATTGGCGAGCTGGTTTCGTCCTCTGCACGGCTCAGAGACTGGCTGCTCAGTACAGGGGTATGCTCGAAAAACTATCCAATCTAGAGGAGGGTGAACGCTGATGATTACTGTCGACTCCACGTGAAGAAATTGAGCCCCATTCTTCCTCATTTCATCTTTGGACCTCATCCATCCCACACTTATCGCCCTGTGGCCTCTTTCATACTGGTTTATTCAGAAAACTCTGGTTCTGCATTTTATTCGCTGCTTCCACTTCCTTAGTCTCTTTTCTATTGGTACAACCAAGGGTGGGGTGTGGGTGCTGTGATGCCCTCCATGGTTGAATATCCAGCCATTCCACAATATGATGCACAGTACTTCTCACTGACCCACGTATGAAGACTGGCTATATGGGAGAGGTACCAAAGGGCTGCCAGCACAGTTGATGCCACCAAGAGGAGGAGGAAAAAACAACCAAGCGCGTTGTATTTAAACTGTTAATAGCAAGTTACCACCTCTCACCCCCTTCCTTCACAGCGCCCCCCCGGTCCCCTTCCTTCACCAGCCCCCCCCCCCCCCCCCCCGTCCCCTTCCTTCACACCCCCCCCCCCCCGGTCCCCTTCCTTCACCACCCCCCCCCCCGTCCCCTTCCTTCGCCCCCCCCCCGTCCCCTTCCTTCGCCCCCCCCCCGTCCCCTTCCTTCGCCCCCCCCCCGTCCCCTTCCTTCGCCCCCCCCGTCCCCTTCCTTCGCCCCCCCCCGTCCCCTTCCTTCACACCCCCCCCCCGGTCCCCTTCCTTCACCACCCCCCCCCCCCCCCCGTCCCCTTCCTTCGCCCCCCCCCGTCCCCTTCCTTCGCCCCCCCCCGTCCCCTTCCTTCGCCCCCCCCCGTCCCCTTCCTTCGCCCCCCCGTCCCCTTCCTTCGCCCCCCCGTCCCCTTCCTTCGCCCCCCCGTCCCCTTCCTTCGCCCCCCCGTCCCCTTCCTTCGCCCCCCCCGTCCCCTTCCTTCGCCCCCCCGTCCCCTTCCTTCGCCCCCCCGTCCCCTTCCTTCGCCCCCCCGTCCCCTTCCTTCGCCCCCCCGTCCCCTTCCTTCGCCCCCCCCCCGTCCCCTTCCTTCGCCCCCCCCCCCGTCCCCTTCCTTCGCCCCCCCCCCGTCCCCTTCCTTCGCCCCCCCGTCCCCTTCCTTCGCCCCCCCGTCCCCTTCCTTCGCCCCCCCGTCCCCTTCCTTCGCCCCCCCGTCCCCTTCCTTCGCCCCCCCGTCCCCTTCCTTCGCCCCCCCGTCCCCTTCCTTCGCCCCCCCCGTCCCCTTCCTTCGCCCCCCCCCGTCCCCTTCCTTCGCCCCCCCCGTCCCCTTCCTTCGCCCCCCCCCGTCCCCTTCCTTCGCCCCCCCCGTCCCCTTCCTTCGCCCCCCCCCGTCCCCTTCCTTCGCCCCCCCTCCGTCCCCTTCCTTCGCCCACCCCGTCCCCTTCACGAAAGGTTACACTCTGAATTGAAGGAACAAATGCCTTTTGTCCATCCGTGTTCTAGGAGACATACGGGGAAGTTTCTGATTTATTCTTGTACCTGAAATTTATTAATTGTCAAAGAAACTGGTGCACTGCAACAATAAATTGCATTTATATAGTGCCTTTAATGGAAAACATAAATCCGAAGCAATGTTCTCTGCTCCGCAGGTCCCACGCAGCCAGTGAGCCGGCTTTTAAATAGAAAACCGCGCATGCGCGAAATTTTGAATGGTCTGCACAGCCCGTTAAAGGGGCCGCGCGGACCAATAAGATTAGAGGGAACATTGATCCCGAGGCACTTCAGAGCCGTAATCAAACAAAAATGGACGATAAGCTAAAGAAGGAAATACTAGGAGGCACAACCAAAAGCTTGGTCAAAGAGCTGGGTTTTTGAGAAGGAGGTGGAGAGGTTTAGGGAGGGAATTCCTGAGCGTGGGGCTGACTAGAATCTAGTTTGATTAGGTTATTGGTTAGAGGGTGGCTGTGAGAGAAGAACTGAGCAGTTCATGACTAAAGATTAGCTTTTAGTTTACAAAGAGTGTGATTTGCTGGTATTTCTGTGGTGCAGCTACCTGACAGTCCAATGGTTACAGTAACGGGATTCCCCTCAGCCAGCTGTCATACTCATGCAATGCTGTGGTTACAGCCTGTGGCTAATGTGTAAGTTGAAACTGATTTCCAGACCCCCCTCCAGCAGTAGTTGTGGTATCTTAATCAAGCCTGTCGGTCGTACAGGGGAGCTCGCTCAGGACAAACACCATCCCATTTTCAAGCAGCGTGACCTGTTTTAACTTGGGGATCCATCAGTAGCAATATGCTGCTGATTTAGTGTGCAGTCTGGCCAGGTACTAGCGGTTTGGACTGAAGACAGCAGCCTAAACCTTCAGTGAAATTCCAAGTGTCCCCCACCTGGGCTGGTGCTGCCTCCTGAAAAC
This sequence comes from Somniosus microcephalus, assembly GCF_052327205.1. Taxonomy (NCBI): domain Eukaryota; kingdom Metazoa; phylum Chordata; class Chondrichthyes; order Squaliformes; family Somniosidae; genus Somniosus; species Somniosus microcephalus. The sequence continues at coordinate 1,190,589 of NC_140999.1, forward strand.
GTGCCCTGTATAACACGAGAAATTTGTTGCTCCGTGGCTGCTATTGTTCTGCTTCTCTGACTGGTTAGAATGTCGTGCCGTGTGCCATGTTTCTGTGATCAAATCACATTAGGCAAGTAGTACTGGCATTTATTTTATTGGCTGATAGGGAATGTCCAATGTTTGCCCAATAAACACTTTTATTTAAAAAAAAGAAAAGCAAACCTGTCTTTCACCCGCAGTTTGCTCCTGTTTCACAGGTACAGTAATAGGGACAGCCCTGCACCTTCACTAAACTCACTGGCTAACCCAGGTTACTAGCAGTAGCAGGAGCAGGTGTTCTCCACACTACGACCTTTTGCTGCTGATGTGTTGGACTAACCTGAGATGTGGATTAAGGTGCCTCACACCGACTGCGGAAAGGAGGTGCAGAATGCTCGAGCCACCAATCCTGCTTCATTACAAGTTGGATATCTGTTCAACGTTGCACATTAGCAACCGATTGTTGCCACAGCACTGCATGAATAGCAGAGCTGGCAAAGGAGGGGAATCCCTGTAACTAATCACAGGCCTTTCAGGTACCTGCTGCACTGCGGGGCCAGCAGCGAGAAATCTGAGCAATTATTCTCCTCACAGATGTAGGGCATTTTTAATTATTTCTGATACTAATGGATTTGCAGAGCTGAGTCTCGAGCCATTTACTGTTATAATTATTGGCGTCACTCCCTCATAAATTACTGAACGTGCTTCTTTACTTGCATTTGCAGAAGAGTAAATGTAATGCTGTCAAAGTTTCGGTCTATGTTTCATTGTATCTCTAATGGTTGGGACAGGAATCGGGTCACTGCAGGGAGTCTCTCGTGATCAGGCAAATGCATTTAATGATGCTTCGTGAAACAGTTTGTGTTCAATGTATTTACACAATATATCTTGATCTCAGAAATGTACCTCAAGGTTTTGAGCTTTTAAAATGTCTGTTTCTGTTGACTATTTAAATTCCTTTTAATCTTTTTGGGTTTGAATTAACTGAACCTTGAAACCTATGATCCTTGCATTGTGTACCAGACTATTATTTTGAAAGCTTATGGAACTTTTTCCAAATCACTTGGACCCACTTGTATATTTTAACGTAGTTGGAAAGGGCCGATGTTCTGATGTGAAAGGCACTTGTGCAGAGCTGTAGCAGGATTTCTGAATGAGGCAATAATGATGATCCTTCCAATTACTGAGTTAGATATTCCTAGACACTGCTTTAATGGATATTTAACATACTCTCTGGCCTTGGTCAGTCTCAGTTGAAGTGATGAAAAGGGGCAGCCAGACTGACTGATGTAGCGGGTTAGACACTGTAGACATGTTCTAGTTGGGGAGCATAATCCCTGGGTGCTGCCATTTTCAGTCGCGCTCTGCTGCACTATGCACTTGTACAGATTGTTCACAGAGCAGTTTTTCCTGCAATTTTAGCCGTGGCCAGTACTGCTCTTGAGCGAGTGAAGGCTGCCTGGGGTACCACCCTCCCACTGGAAACATTTGCCACCTTCTGACTCTAACACAACCAATATGGTAGAATGGTGAAACCAGCCATCCATTCCACAGCACAATGATGGGGTTCACTGATGTACCATGGAAGCGTGCTTCTGTTTGGTGTGGATGGGGAGGGGTCTGCAGCACAAATGGGAGCAAATCTTTTTCTTCTTTCCACCTGCTGTTGGATAGGAAAGAGCTGTGGATCATTGTGAACGGAAGCCCACTGGTCTATACGATGGAAGGTAAATGCTTTATTCACTCTGCTCTGTGTACTGACGGTGATTCTTCATCTTCACCTAGGTGAATGGACCAGACGGTGTTCTCCAGAATGGAGCAGTTGATGATGCAGTTGCCAAAGCAAGTCAGTTGTTACCGGAACTGAACTTTGAGGAGGATGAAGAGGATACATACTATACCAAGGACCTTCCTCTGCATGCCTGCAGGTACCACAATCTGATTTTTTGTTTAATCCTTTAAAAAGTTGGAAGAACTATGAGGAGAGCTAAGCATCACAGCATTGATGTGCTCAATGTCCTGTCTTCTCTGTTGTATAACTCCGTGCAACATTCATTACATCAGTGAGCAGGTGGCAGAAATCGTCCGTTTCAAATCCTATGCAGTGATGTTCTTGGCTTTAAGAACATGAAGTGTGGAAGGTGAAACAGCCCCTTTGTCCGCTAGAGACCCTGTACAGTTTGTTAGAGGCGATGCCCGACTTGCTCCGAGGTAGACAAGTAACCAGAAATAAGATCTCTGAATCCCTCACGGTAATGGTTAAATTCTAGAATGTTAATCCAGTTTTACTGGAGTTAGTGTTCCATAGTGAACCAGATCCAACTAGAATCTACCCTTCTGGAGTTAGTTCCTGTAACTATACTGTGGGGAGCAGGAATTTCTTTTGCTAATTCTAATCTTTGAGGCTTGTTCATTTGTGCTTCCGATCGCAGCTTGTTAAACATCCTGATTGCCAGCAGTATCACGTCAGTCTTTAGACACCTGAATAGAGTCTCCTCCTGCTCAAACCTAATGAGAATCGCATCAGTTATTCAAGTCCATTTTTGGAATTTAGAGCCTCTCTCTAGGTTGTCACTAATGTTCCCACTTTTTAACTGGCTGCGCGGCCCATTCAAATTATCGCGCGTGCATTGTTTCCCCCATATGAAAGCTGGTGAACGGCCTGCGCAGCTTCGCGGGAATGTTGGTTGTCACCCATCTGGTTTTGGGTAGTTCATCTAGAAATTAGATGAGTAGTGAATGCCAAATATCTGATTTTTATAACAAAAGAACATTTTATTAACTTGCTTCTGTTTTAATTGCACCGGGGTGTTAATTGTCAAGCTTTTACAGTTTTGGATGAATTTTCATCGAAGCAAATCCCTGAACCAAAGCCACGACCCCACTCTTGTCCTGTTCCTGTTGCGTCTGCTCTCTGGTTTTGGACTTGGCAAAAGGTTACTACCCTAATTTGTCAAGTCGTTCCTGAAATCCATGCATCAATCTCCTGTTGCATGTTCCCAAACTAGTACCTTAGTCAGTTGCATGGGGTCAAAGTAACCAGTTTGGGCTTGCAATCAAATACCCTCCACATGTAAAGCTGTGGGAATATCCCGCCACGTGTAACGGCACGTGGGAATATCCTGCCCCGTGTAACGGCGCGTGGGAATATCCCTGTTAACAGTTTTACATTGAGTGAATGGCCAGTAATTGCACTCCTAACCACTTCCATCTTCTAAGTTTGCACATTAATGGCAACAGCACCTGTGACTCTCAGCTGTAATAATCTGTCGATACTGGGTGTAGATATTGTTTTTGTTCCTAGTTATGAATGGATTGTGGTATTGGAAAAATAATTGGCCTCATTTGTTATCCTGTGCGAGAAGCCTTCGTTATCCCCTGAACTGACTTTTTAATCTGAAGTCAATCCTGTTCCATCTGGTCCCTTGGCTGGAAAATGCTGCTTGAACAACGCATCTAGTGAATGTTTTTCTGGCTGCTGCTGAATTTAAAGAGATGGGCACATGTTCCTGGTCCTCTCATCCATTTCCTCCTTTTGTTGTCATCTTTTTCTAAAGTATTGTTCCAAAACTTGATTCCCCATCAAAGTGTGAGCCAATAAAGTTCTGGATCTCTGAATGCTGCTCATTGCACTCATTCTATTCTGTTTGCAGTTACTGTGGAATTCATGATCCGGCCTGTGTTGTTTACTGCAACACCAGCAAGAAATGGTTCTGTAATGGCCGTGGAAACACCTCTGGCAGGTGAGTGAGGGTTCCTGTGATATGCAAATTAGAGCCTCTTTCTGAGGGAATTCTTTTAGGATCAGCTTGGCTCGGTGGGTAGCACTCTTGCCTCTGAGTCAGAAGTTTGTGGGTTCAGGCCCCACTCCAGGACTTGAGCACAGAATCTAGGCTGACGCTCCAGTGCAGTATTGGGGGAGTTCTGTATTGTTGGAGGGGAGACTGCAACTGAAGTCCCACCTGCCTATTCAGGTGGACATAAGATCCCGTGGCATTATTTGAAGAAGTGTAGGGAGTACTCCAGTGTTCTGGGCAACGCTCCTCCCTCAACCCAAACCACTGAAAGCAGATTAACTGGCCGCTTCTAGCTATTGGAACTTGTGGGCAGATTGTCTGCTGTGATTGCCCAAATAACAGTAACTGTACTTTGAAAAGTAGAATTGGGATGTCATGAACGGCGTCATGAACTATTTATCTTCAACTTACCTTGTTTGTTGCATTAATTCAGTTCCCTCATAGACTTAATAACCTTGCTCCACTGATATCAACAAAAGGATTAACTGTTTTCACTGTTATCAGTTCATGCAAAGATGAAATATTCTGCCAGCTCACCTGCAGTGTAATGAAGATTCCAGCACTACTCGTTAATCTGTTATAAATAATATAATATGGTATTTCTGCACACTACTAAAAGTGCTGGAAGATTATTGATTTAGTGGCAGGTGCTGAGGGTAAAGTGAGTTACCAAATCGGCTGTTGCAGCACTGGTCAGGAGGAGAGTGGAGAAGAAGAATTCAGTACTACGGAAAGGATTAACTTTATTCACCCAGCTCTACCTCACCACCACTTCTCTCAACCCCTCCACTCTCTAAATTGTCAGGCTGCTTGTCTGACGTCCAGTACTGGATGAGCAGAAATTTCCTCCAGCTGAATATTGGGAAGACTGCAGTACTGGGGGAATGCTGGCCTGTCGGAGGTGCCGTCTTTCGAATGAGATGCTCAATCGAGGCCCAGTCTGCCTGTTCAGGTGGATGCAAATGATCCCATGGCACTTTGAAGATGAGCAGAGGAGTTTTCCCCGGTGTCCTGGCCAATATTTATCCCTCAATCAACATTAGCAGAAACAGTTTAATTGGTTGTTTATCTCATTGAGACCTTGCTGTTTGTAGATTGGCTGCTCTGTTTGCCTGCATAAGTGGTTACACTTCAAATGTAATTGATTAGCTATGAAGTCCCTTGGGATGTCCTGAAGACATGAAAGGCGCAATGTGAATTTGTGAATTTCTTTCGCTGTCCAAGTGGAGCCTCAGTATCAGCCTCTTGCTGGTGATAAAACATTCACTTGGTCAGCTGAGGGAGAGCTGACCTTTTTGATTGAGGTTGTGTAAACGTCCTTTGGTTTCATTCTAACCTTGTTCTGTTCTTGCAGCCATATTGTAAACCACCTGGTGAGGGCCAAGTGCAAGGAAGTGACTTTGCACAAAGATGGGCCACTGGGAGAGACTGTCCTGGAGTGTTACAACTGTGGCTGCAGAAATGTATTCCTCTTGGGTTTCATCCCTGCCAAGGCTGACTCGGTGGTGGTGCTGCTGTGCAGGTAAGTGAGCTCGGTCTGGAACTGCAGAGGGTTAAAAGATTAAACAACAAATGAATCAGCTGAAGCACAGAGCAGGAAAGATCCAGGGAGACAAATCAGGTAGACATGACATTGGAAGTTGAGGTTGGAAATGATATAACCACATTTAAAATAAAAAGGAGAGAAAGCTGAGCCTGTGCCCGGATGACCCTGTGCCCGGGTGCCCCCGGGTGGAGAGCTGGTGCCCCCAGGTGGTGAGCCTGTGCCCGGGTACAGCCCCCTGCTGGTGAGCCTGTGCCCGGATGGTGAGCCTGTGCCGGGTACTGCCCCCGGGTGGTGAGCCTGTGCCCGGGTGGTGAGCCTGTGCCCGGGTACAGTGCCCAGGTGGTGTGCCTGGGTACAGTGCCCGGGTGGTGCGCCTGTGCCCAGGTGGTGAGCCTGTGCCCGGGTACAGTGCCCGGGTGGTGAGCCTGTGCCCGGGTACTGCCCCCGGGTGGTGAGCCTGTGCCCGGGTGCTGCCCCCGGGTGGTGAGCCCGTGCCCGGGTGCAGCCCCCGGGTGGTGAGCCTGTGCCCGGGTGCCCCCGGGTGGTGAGCCTGTGCCCGGGTGGTGAGCCTGTGCCCGGGTACAGTGCCCAGGTGGTGTGCCTGGGTACAGTGCCCGGGTGGTGCGCCTGTGCCCAGGTGGTGAGCCTGTGCCCGGGTACAGTGCCCGGGTGGTGAGCCTGTGCCCGGGTACTGCCCCCGGGTGGTGAGCCTGTGCCCGGGTGCTGCCCCCGGGTGGTGAGCCCGTGCCCGGGTGGTGAGCCTGTGCCCGGGTGCAGCCCCCGGGTGGTGAGCCTGTGCCCGGGTGCAGCCCCCGGGTGGTGAGCCTGTGCCCGGGCGCAGCCCCCGGGTGGTGAGCCTGTGCCCGGGCGCAGCCCCCGGGTGGTGAGCCTGTGCCCGGGCGCAGCCCCCGGGTGGTGAGCCTGTGCCCGGGTGCAGCCCCCGGGTGGTGAGCCTGTGCCCGGGTGCAGCCCCCGGGTGGTGAGCCTGTGCCCGGGTGCAGCCCCCGGGTGGTGAGCCTGTGCCCGGGTGCAGCCCCCGGGTGGTGAGCCTGTGCCCGGGTGCAGCCTCCTGCTGGTGAGCCTGTGCCCGGGTACAGCGCCCGGGTGGTGAGCCTGTGCCCGGGTGCAGCCTCCTGCTGGTGTTACACTTCACCAGTACACAATCATAGGCTCTAGGATTAACCATCGATCCTTTCATCAGCTTGTTTCCAAATGTATACATTTCTCCTGCCCATGTTGTGGCAAACCATTAGTGAAGGGCAGGAGACCTAAATGCGGAACACATTTCCTCTCAGCCTTTGAATAAAGCAGATTCCTCATTTTCCAATACAAGGAAGTAAAGTCTTTTATTCTGCAGTTGTCAACTTGAATTTTAAGTGAATGAAGAGTCTGAAACACCACAGTGTTTTAATTTGTGTAATATCATCTCTGAGCAACATTTGACACCGTCTGAGTGCACAAGCTCATTGTCTCATCTGGAGCATTAATGCCATCGTGTTATTGGGAAGTAACGTTTCAATTAAACCCATTTTGTGCAAAAGGAACTAATGAAATAATAGGTGAAACATATGGTGTAAACTTAGAATTTGCAGTAGTGATGTCCATCAAAACAATGGGACAAAACCACAATGTTTGGTTTAACACCACAGTGATCAATTTTAAATCTTGTCATTGTCGAAGGCTGCTTTGATTCAATTGAACCCATTTCCTGTCAGATGATCTATAATCCAGCTCGCCTTGCTCAGTACCTTCAGAAGAGGGCAGAAACAATTTAAAAATATTGTACACAATTGCTTTTCTTCCACAGGCAACCGTGTGCCAGTCAGAGCAGCCTGAAGGACATCAACTGGGATAGTTCCCAGTGGCAGCCACTGATCCAGGACCGTTGCTTTCTGTCCTGGCTGGTGAAGATTCCTTCGGAGCAGGAGCAACTGCGAGCCCGCCAGATCACAGCACAGCAGATCAACAAGCTGGAGGAGCTCTGGAAGGTATGCAGTGTGTAATGGGCGAGTTGGTATAAACTGACACCAATCCAGCGCGAAAAGCAACTCTAATATATGAAACAAGAGCATCCAGGTGAAGCAGTATCACCGATTGCAAGTCACATAGCTGGCAAACCTGTCATCCGAGCTTTGGTAGCCTGTTGTCCTGTTTGTTTACGGTATTCTGGAAGTCCTGACAATCTTCTCATTCCTGTGGACTCTTACTGATGCAGTATTTCCCAGTGTCAGTTCAACCTGGATGCCAGCTAAGCTCACTGCATCCTCTGTACTCTTACACTGTGGCTGTGTAGTTGGAGAACATTGTCCAAGGACAGTGGCTGGGGCATCCCTTGCACCCAGTTTAGTTAGAATGATAGTCCAAAGATGTGCGGGTTAGGTTGATTGGCTATGATAAATTGACCCTTAGTGTTAGGGGGATTAAATACGTGGGGTTACAGGGATAGGGTGGGATATGTGTTGGTGTTGGTGTAGGGGTTACGGGGATCGGGTGGGATATGTGTCGGTGCAGGCTCGATGGGCCGAAATGGCCTCTATCTGCACTGTGGGGTTTCTGTGATTCTGTGATATTGAGCAATTTGTACGCAGACTGTGCACTGAACTGTGTACCTCCAGCTGCTCGGGCTTGGTGAGCAGAAGGAGGATGTGAGTGCACTGATGTACCATGTAACAGGCTGGTAGTGTATGTGGGAACGGTCATTGAAATCTAAAAGGAAAGCTCCCAGATAATTACAGGGTATGGAGGTACCAGATGGGCACAGGGTGGAGCTGATCTGTACTGTAACGTATAACAGTGTGCAGTTACTCAATGTTGACCACAAATTTAGTTTATCTTCAGAATATTTAGTTTGATTAGAAATTGAAATGTCAATCTATAAAATGGTAATGGGGACTCTCTCTATGTTTAGGATAATCCTTCTGCTACCCTCGAGGACTTGGAGAAGCCTGGAGTGGATGAAGAGCCACAGCACGTTCTCCTTCGGTACGAGGATGCTTATCAATACCAGAACATCTTTGGGCCACTGGTCAAGCTGGAGGCTGACTATGACAAGAAGCTGAAGGAGTCACAGGTATTGTGTAGAGTAAGCCTCTGCCCCAAAGAGCCAGCATTTGTAAACATCTTTTGTATTTTTAGCAGTGCAAAATTTAGCACTTAAGTCATGGTTCCTTTGTGAGGGTCATTCCCTGTAAAAGTATCTGATAGCTAATTCCACGTCCCTGGCTGCTGAGGAGCCCTGGAAAAGGCTCCCTCCGTGACACTGAGTTTACCCACTGAGTCAGCTGGTGTGGCACTGGGGTTAAGGGGGAAGTCAGCCATAATTCCTAGTCCTGATCACTACCCAGCGACTGCTGCTGGAAGTGTATGTGTGTAGGTGTTCGACAAGAAGAGTAACAGGCTCCGGTGAAATGGAGGAGGCTAGCCAGGGATCTGGATAGGTGGGGAGCCAATGATAAATTTACGGTAATGGGACTAGAGAAGGACATATAGTGGGGAGATGAACTAAATGGCTCTAGTGCTATGGTTACAAAGGAGGGGGATCTGGGTATTAAAGGACAGCTTAGTGAAACCATCAGCACACTGTGCGATAGCAGTAAGGACAGTGGAACCGTCAGCACACTGTGCGATAGCAGTAAGGACAGTGGAACCGTCAGCACACTGTGCGGCAGCAGTAAGGACAGTGAAACCATCAGCACACTGTGCGATAGCAGTAAGGACAGTGGAACCATCAGCACACTGTGCGATAGCAGTAAGGACAGTGGAACCATCAGCACACTGTGCGATAGCAGTAAGGACAGTGGAACCATCAGCACACTGTGCGATAGCAGTAAGGACAGTGGAACCGTCAGCACACTGCGATAGCAGTAAGGACAGTGGAACAATCAGCACACTGTGCGATAGCAGTAAGGACAGTGGAACCATCAGCACACTGTGCGGCAGCAGTAAGGACAGTGGAACCGTCAGCACACTGTGCGATAGCAGTAAGGACAGTGGAACCGTCAGCACACTGTGCGGCAGCAGTAAGGACAGTGAAACCATCAGCACACTGTGCAGCAGCAGTAAGGACAGTGGAACCATCAGCACACTGTGCGATAGCAGTAAGGACAGTGGAACCATCAGCACACTATGCGATAGCAGTAAGGACAGTGGAACCATCAGCACACTGTGCGATAGCAGTAATGACAGTGGAACCATCAGCACACTATGCGATAGCAGTAAGGACAGTGGAACCATCAGCACACTGTGCGATAGCAGTAAGGACAGTGAAAACCATCAGCACACTGTGCGATAGCAGTAAGGACAGTGGAACCATCAGCACACTGTGCGATAGCAGTAAGGACAGTGGAACCGTCAGCACACTGTGCGATAGCAGTAAGGACAGTGGAACCATCAGCACACACTGCGATAGCAGTAAGGACAGTGAAACCATCAGCACACTGTGCAGCAGCAGTAAGGACAGTGAAACCATCAGCACACTGTGCGATAGCAGTAAGGACAGTGAAACCATCAGCACACTGTGCGATAGCAGTAAGGACAGTGAAACAATCAGCACACTGTGCGATAGCAGTAAGGACAGTGAAACCATCAGCACACTGTGCGATAGCAGTAAGGACAGTGGAACAATCAGCACACTATGCGATAGCAGTAAGGACAGTGGAACCATCAGCACACTATGCGATAGCAGTAAGGACAGTGGAACCATCAGCACACTGTGCGATAGCAGTAAGGACAGTGGAACCATCAGCACACTGTGCGATAGCAGTAAGGACAGTGGAACCATCAGCACACTGTGCGATAGCAGTAATGACAGTGGAACCGTCAGCACACTGTGCGATAGCAGTAAGGACAGTGGAACCGTCAGCACACTGTGCGATAGCAGTAAGGACAGTGGAACCATCAGCACACTGTGCGATAGCAGTAAGGACAGTGAAACCATCAGCACTGTGCGATAGCAGTAATGACAGTGAAACCATCAGCACTGTGCGATAGCAGTAAGGACAGTGGAACAATCAGCACACTGCAATAGCAGTAATGACAGTGGAACCGTCAGCACACTGTGCGATAGCAGTAAAGACAGTGGAACCATCAGCACACTGCGATAGCAGTAAGGACAGTGGAACCATCAGCACACTGCGATAGCAGTAAGGACAGTGGAACCATCAGCACACTGTGCGATAGCAGTAAGGACAGTGGAACCATCAGCACACTGTGCGATAGCAGTAAGGACAGTGGAACCATCAGCACACTGTGCGATAGCAGTAAGGACAGTGGAACCATCAGCACACTGTGCGATAGCAGTAAGGACAGTGGAACCATCAGCACACTGCGATAGCAGTAAGGACAGTGGAACCATCAGCACACTGTGCGATAGCAGTAAGGACAGTGGAACCATCAGCACACTGTGCGATAGCAGTAAGGACAGTGGAACCATCAGCACACTGTGCGATAGCAGTAAGGACAGTGGAACCATCAGCACACTGCGATAGCAGTAAGGACAGTGGAACCATCAGCACACTGTGCGATAGCAGTAAGGACAGTGGAACCATCAGCACACTGCGATAGCAGTAAGGACAGTGGAACCATCAGCACACTGTGCGATAGCAGTAAGGACAGTGGAACCATCAGCACACTGCGATAGCAGTAAGGACAGTGGAACAATCAGCACACTGTGCGATAGCAGTAAGGACAGTGGAACCATCAGCACACTGCGATAGCAGTAAGGACAGTGGAACCATCAGCACACTGCGATAGCAGTAAAGACAGTGGAACCATCAGCACACACTGCGATAGCAGTAAGGACAGTGGAACAATCAGCACACTGTGCGATAGCAGTAAGGACAGTGGAACCATCAGCACACTGCGATAGCAGTAAGGACAGTGGAACCATCAGCACACTGCGATAGCAGTAAGGACAGTGGAACCATCAGCACACTGCGATAGCAGTAATGACAGTGGAACCATCAGCACACTGCGGCAGAAGTAAGGACAGTGCAACCATCACACTGCGGCAGAAGTAAGGACAGTGGAACCATCAGCACACTGCGGCAGAAGTAAGGACAGTGGAACCATCAGCACACTGTGCGATAGCAGTAAGGACAGTGGAACCATCAGCACACTGTGCGATAGCAGTAAGGACAGTGGAACCATCAGCACACTGTGCGATAGCAGTAAGGACAGTGGAACCATCAGCACACTGTGCGATAGCAGTAAGGACAGTGGAACCATCAGCACACTGTGCGATAGCAGTAAGGACAGTGGAACCATCAGCACACACTGCGATAGCAGTAAGGACAGTGGAACCATCAGCACACACTGCGATAGCAGTAAGGACAGTGGAACCATCAGCACACTGTGCGATAGCAGTAAGGACAGTGGAACCATCAGCACACTGTGCGATTGCAGTAAGGACAGTGGAACCATCAGCACACTGTGCGGCAGCAGTAAGGACAGTGGCTGGGGCATCGCTTGCACCCAGTTTAGTGTGACCTTGGCCACACCCAGAGACTGGTTCGAATTCTGTGCACTGGAACTACAGCAAAGGTGGGAGCCATTAGAGGCCGTGCAGGAAAGGGCAAATAAACTGGCAACCATCTTAAGGTCCAAGTTACGAGGCGAGGTCAAGTGTTTACTTTGAAGAGAGGTACGGGAATGATACTATATCCAAAATATCTGAAAGCTTGGCAATTCTCACGTGGAATAATGTCCACTTGAGTGAACAACTGTGAGGCATAGAACACCTCACAGTATACCTGCACTTCTCTCCTCTTTCCTATAATGTCCCCCTTGAACTGAATTATTTAAAGTTAACGGGCCTCTTACTTTAAGCCACAATTTTGGCTTGATCTAAAATCATGTGTTGATTCCCTCTTGTGTGGGGTGCTGTTGGGACCCGAGCTGATGAATGAATTCTGACGCGTTTAAATTTGAGCTTGTGCGGGTGGAATACATTTTTATTAAGGCCCAAAAGGACTTTGTCACGAAAGGGCTTTGTGTCTTAATGCGAGGAGCATTCGTAATAAGGTGGATGAATTAGCTGCGCAATTAGATGTAAACGGATATGATATAATTGGGATTACAGAGACATGGCTCCAGGGTGACCAAGGCTGGGAATTCAACATCCAGGGGTATTCAATATTCAGGAAGGACAGGCGAAAAGGAGGTGGGGTAGCATTGCTGGTTAAAGAGGAGATTAACATAACACAATACAGGAAACTCTTTGGTATCCGGCACTGACGGGACCGGGATGGTGCCGGTTGATTAAAAATTCCAGATGACGGCGAGGGTTATCACCGAGGCTATTTTTAACAAACAAAAATTAAAAAAATCAAGAAATGTGCAGTATACCGTCATTGGGTACTCACCTACAGAATGTTGTTAAATGGATGGTCATGGTGTGGAGATGCGGGTGTTGGACTGGGGTGGACAAATGTGAGAAGTCACACACCAGGTTACAGTCCAACAGCTTTATTTGAAATCACAAGCTTTCGGAGCGCTGCTCCTTAGTCAGATCTCTCCACTTCACATAAATGGATGGTGGAAGATGCTTGATTAAGTACAGTACTGCCAGTTGAGGGTAATCCATAACTCTTTAATTACTTAACAGTAAAACAAAACTTATACAGTAAATGACTATACAGTACTGTCGTTGACTCTACACTTACTCCAAGTCAGCTGGTTCATCAGGAATATCCATGCCAGCTGGGTCATCAGGATCATGCACTTCAACAGATTCTTCAGGCACTTCCACTGCTTCAACTCTTTTGGAAGTTTTCTTAAACATGCCCTGGATGTCTGCTTGCTTAGTGGACTTTGTAGAAAGGTGGAATGCAGAATATGGAGTTGCTTAACTTCTTGGGCAGAGTAGCAAGGCTGCCTTTCAGCAAATTGAAGGATTAACAGTGCCAGGGACCCGGGTTCAAATCCGGCCTCGGGTGACTATGTGTGGAGTTTGCACATTCTCCCCGTGTTTGCGTGGGTTTCCTCCGGGTGCTCCGGTTTCCTCCCACAGTCCAAAGATGTGTGGGTTAGGTTGATTGGCCATGATAAAAATTGACCCTTAGTGTTAGGGGGGATTAAATACGTGGGGTTACGGGGATAGGGCTTGGGTGGGATGGCTGTCGGTGTAGGGACCGCGTGCTAGGGTTTGGATGATCAGCCATGATCTCGTTGAATGGCGGAGCAGGCTCGAAGGGCCGAATGGCCTACTCCTGCTCCTATCTTCTATGTTTCTATGTAAATCCTCCTGCAGCTTTAGCCCAAGAAATCTTCTCTTCAGAAATCTCATCCACTTCACTTTCCATCTCACTTTTCTTTCTTTGGATTCAAAACAGTCTCAATTATTTCATAATCACTTAGCATATGCACAACACCAACTTCTCTATCTGCATCAGCCCACTGCTCAATATCCCTTTCACTGAGGTGACGCAGAGGGTTTGCTGGGCCTACATTCTTCACCATGCCAGCCATTTCCATTATTGTACTCCTCTTGGGACGAACATTGAACCCATGAAATTCCTCCTCTGCAGAAGAACCTTCAGCAAACATTACAGAAGGCCACAATTTGCACCAGGCTTGTCTCAAAGTGTGACCTTTCACCAAGTTCCAGGAACATGCAGCATTAAAGATGGCATCTTTAAGATTGTATTCCTTCTGAAATGCGTGAATATTGTCATTTTGGTTTATCAGTTTACGTAGGAAGTCTTTCTTGTAATGACACTTGAGATTTTGGTCCATGGGTTGTATGAGAGAAGTTACATTTGGTGGCAAATAAATAGTGAAAATATTTCCTGAAACCAACTCGGATTCATGCGGATGGGCTCTACAATTATCGAGCAATAAAATGCATTTGCTATCTTCAGGTTTCCCTATTTTACGGAAATGTTCCTTCACAGATGGAACAAAAATATGATGGAACCAATTCGAAAAGATTTCCTTACCCATCCAAGCATTTCTTTGAGCTTTGTACTCAACAGGTAAGTGCCTCACATTTTTAAATGCATGGGGATTTTTATACTTCCCAATAACAAGAAGTTTAACCCGGTGTGATCCAGCAGCGTTCGCACATGTTAGCACGGTTACACGATCTTTATTTTTCTTGTAACCTGAAGCATTAGCCTCACTAGTCCTAGCAAGCGTTGATTCTGGCAAAAACCTCCAAAATGAGCCAGTTTTGTCGGCATTGTATATCTGTGCTGGCGACAAATCATGTTGCTGCACAATCCAATTGAAATAATCGCAGTATTCTTCTGTGACGTCGTGATCAGCTGATTTCTTCTCCCCGGAAATATCAAGTCGTCTTATCTCGTGCCGTAACTTGAAGCACGTTAGCCATCCCTCGGAGAAAGCACACTTGTCAGTAAGCTCCATCTTTACGTAGAAATCCTTCGTTTTCTCGATTAGCATGGGTCCGGAAAGTGGAACACCCTCTGAACGCTTAAGAGAAAGCCACTCGTAAAGCACGGTATCCATCTCTTCAAGCTTAGGCTTACGTACCGTACGCCATTTTTCTACACTCTTAGATGTCTCCGAGCTTGAATAAAACTTGAGCAGCTTATCCTTCTGTGATTTGATGTCGTAGATTGTTGACGAACCGATTTTGAATTCATTCATAATGTTGATACGCTTCTCTCCCCTTTCTAGTCGTTGGTATATCTCGATTTTCTGTTTTAAAGTTAACACCACTCTCTTCCTTTTGCTTGGACCAACTTTTTGGAATTCCATAATGCAAGATGGGGGAGATAATTCACGATAAAGATGGAGAGACACACAGAAAAATGGCGGATCGGAAGAGACCACCGGAAGCACGGGAGTCACACTGAAAAATGGCAGATTGGAAGAAACTACCGGCAGCGCGGGAGAGTCAGACTCCTGTTATTGAGGTGTTCGGACTTCCGACAGCACCAAGAAGCCGAGTAGTGGCAGTTTGGAGAACTACCCCCACTGACTAACTCGGCCACTGCAGGAGACTCGGACTTAGCAACATTTCCGATTATTGAGGTGTTGTTTTCGGAGTATGAATTTTGCCGGTTAATAGAGAATTCCGGATATTTAGGTGCTGTTTAAACAAGAGTTTCCTGTAGTAAGGAAGGATATTGGCTCTGATGATGTGGAATCTGTATGGGTAGAGCTAAGAAATACCAAGGAGCAGCGAACGTTAGTGGGAGTTGTATACAGACCCCCAAACAGTAATGCTGAGGTTGGGGATGGCATTAAACGGGAAATTAGAGACGCGTGCAATAAGGGCACAGCAGTCATCATGGGTGACTTTAATCGACATATAGATTGGGCTAACCAAATTAGTAACAATACCATGGAGGAGGAATTCCTGGTGTGTATACGGGATGGTTTCCTGGACCAATATGTCGAGGAACCAACTAGAGATCAGGCCATCTTAGACTGGGTATTATGTAATGAGAAAGGATTAATTAGCAATCTTCTTGTGCAAGGCCCCTTGGGGAGGAGCGATCATAATATGATAGAATTCTTCATTAAGATGGAGAGTGAAGTAGTTGACTCAGAGACTTGGGTCCTGAATTTAAATAAAGGAAACTACGATGGTATGAGGCGTGAGTTGGCTAGGATTGTTACTTAAAGGATTGACGGTGGATAGGCAATGGCAAACATTTAAAGATCGCATGGATGAACTACAGAATTTGTTCATCCCTGTCTGGCATAAAAATAAAACAAAAAAGGTGGCTCAACTGTGGCTAACAAGGGAAATTAGGGATAGCATAAGATCCAAGGAGAGGACATATAAATTGGCCAGAAAAAGCAGCAAACCTGAGGATTGGGAGCAGTTTAGGATTCAGCAAAGGAGGACAAAGGGATTAATTAAGAGGGGGAAAATAGAATATGAGAGTAAGCTTGCAGGGAACATAAAAACTGGCTGTAAAAGCTTCTATAGCTATGTGAAGAGAAAAAGATTGGTGAAGTCAAGCGTAGGTCCCTTGCAGTCAGAATCAGGGGAATTTATAATGGGGAACAAAGAAATGGCAGACCAATTAAATACATACTTTGGTTCTGTCTTCACAAAGGAGGACACAAATAACCTCCCAGAGATGTCCGGGAACATAGGGTCTAATAAGAGGGAGGAATTGAACGAAATCAGTATTTGTAGGGAAATGGTGTTCGTGAAATTGACGGGATTGAAGGCCAATAAATCCCCAGGGCCTGATAATCTACATCCTAGGGTACTTAAGGAAGTGGCCCTAGAAATAGTAGATGCATTGCTGGTCATCTTCCAAAATTCTATAGACTCTGGAACAGTTCCCATGGATTGGAGGGTAGCTAATGTAACCCCACTATTTAAAAAAGGTGGTAGAGAGAAAACGGGGAATTACAGACTGGTAAGCCTGACATCGCTGGTGGAGAAAATTCTAGAGTCCATTATAAAAGATGTAATAGCAGAGCACTTGGAAAACAGTGACAGGATTGGACAAAGTCAACATGGATTTACAAAAGGTAAATCATGCTTGACTAATCTACTGGAATTTTTTGAGGATGTAACTGGTAGAATAGATAAGGGAGAACCAGTGGATGTGGAGTATTTGGACTTTCAGAAGGTTTTTGCTAAGGTCCTGCATAAGAGATTAGCGTGTAAAGTTAAAGCACATGGGATTGGGGGTAAGGTACTGACTTGGATAGAGAACTGGTTGCCAGACAGGAAGCAAAGCGTTGGATTAAACTGGTTTTTTTCTAAGTGGCAGGCAGTGACTAGTGGGGTACCGCAGGGATCGGTGCTAGGACCCCAGCTATTCACAATATATATTAATGATCTAGACGAGGGAACTAGATGTAATATCTCCAAGTTTGCAGACGACACAAAGCTGTCTGCTGTGAGGAGGATGCAGAGGAACTCCAGTATGATTTGGACAGGTTGGTTGATTGGGCAGATGCAGTATAATCTGGATAAATGCGAGGTTATCCACTTTGGTGGCAAAAACAGGAAGGCAGATTATTATCTGAACAGCAATAGATTGGGAATAGGGAAAGTGCAACGAGACCTGGGTGTCCTTGTGCAACAGTCGCTGAAGGTAAGCATGCAGGTGCAGCAGGCGGTTAAGAAGGCAAATGGTATGTTGGCCTTCATAGCAAGAGGATTCGAGTACTGGAGCAAGGATGTCTTGCTGCAGTTGTACAGGGCCTTGGTGAGACCACACCTTGAGTATTGTGTGCAGTTTTGGTCGCCTTATCTGAGGAAGGATGTTCTTTCCATGGAGGGAGTGCAGCGAAGATTCACCAGGCTGATACCTGGGATGGCAGGAATGACGTATGAGGAGAGATTGGTCGATTAGGCTTATACTCGCTAGAGTTTAGAAGAATGAGAGGGGATCTCATTGAAACGTATAAAATTCTAACAGGACTAGACAGACTAGATGCAGGAAGGATGTTCCCGATGGCGGGAGAGTCCAGAACCAGGGGTCACAGTCTAAGGATAAGGGGTAAGTCATTTAGGACAGATGAGGAGGAATTTCTTCACCCAGAGAGTGGTGAACCTGTGGAATTCTCTACCACAGAAGGCAGTTGAGGCCAATTCATTAAATATATTCAAGAAGGAGTTAGATATATTTCTTAAGGCTAAAGGGATCAAGGGATATGGGGAGAAAGCAGGGATAGGGTACTGAATTTGGATGATCTGCCATGATCTCATTGGGTGGTGGAGCAGGCTCGAGGGGCCGAATGGTGTACTCCTGCTCCTATCTTCTATGTTTCTATGTCACTTCGTGGAGGCTCTGGAACCCTGGGATAACTGATCCATGCAGCCCGTGTCACCACCATGGGCACAATCTACATGTGCAAACCTTCTGCTATAACCTGGAGATGAATTGGTGTGTGTGGGCCGGGCTAACTGCTGTTTTTCCTTTTTATTTTGAAGTATTTAGACTGGAGTGACCCTCTAATAAGAGCACAATGAATAATCTAACCAGCTCTTTCCTTTTTATATCCAGCTAATTATTTCAATGTTTGAACCAGTAAATGAGTTTAGTTGTGTTTGTAATTTTAGACTCAGGACAATATCACTGTGAGATGGGACCTGGGCCTGAACAAGAAAAGGATTGCATACTTCACCTTGCCCAAGACAGACTCTGGTAAGTGGAGCTGATTTAAATGTGGTTCTTCCGAATTAACGGCACTGGGGCAGCTGGTGTGTTGGCCCAGCGATCCCGATTGTGCAGTACGGCGTTTGCACTCAATATCTTGATTGTGTTGTACCTTCAGTGGAAGGCAGCAAGTGACGGGAGCAGTGTCACACAGGACAGGTCCTCTCCCCGCACTGGGGAATGGTGAGGGGTCCAGAGGAGCCCTTTCAGTAACTAAATTCTCGCCGATTCCATGTGGTTTCTCGCTTGGTTGAAGTTATTGAGTGAGGAATGCTGGGTGCAGTGCTGCATTTACTTCAGGAGTTGGTGAGCCTCGACCGCTCAAGTGACAAACTCTCGAATTACAAGTAAACCTATATCGCAGAGCTCCCAGTCAGTGTTCTGTTTGTATAGTGCCTGTCATTATGCTAATAAAATATAAGGAGGTTGAACCTCAAACCAACGTCAACACCTTCACTGAAGCGTACGAGAGCATGGGCCTTACACTAAACATCCGTAAGACAAAGGTCCTCTACCAACTTGCCCCCGCCACACAGTACTGCCCCCCCCACCCCCGATGATCAAAATCCACGACAAGACCTTGGGCAACGTGGACCACTTTCCATACCTCCGGAGCCTACTGTCAACAAGGGCAGACGTCGACGACGAAGTCCAACACCGCCTTCAGTGTGCCAGTGCAGCCTTCGGTCGCCTGAGGAAGAGAGTGTTTGAAGACCAGGACCTCAAACCCGGCACTAAGCTTATGGTCTACAGGGCAGCAGTGATACCCGCCCTCCTGTATGCCTCGGAGACATGGACCGTGTACAGCAGGCACCTCAAAGCACTGGAGAGGTACCACCAAAGCTGCCTCCGCACGATCCTGCAAATCCATTGGCAAGATAGGCACACCAACGTCCGTGTTCTTGCTCAGGCCAACATCCCCAGCATCGAAGCTTTGACCACGCTCGATCAGCTCCGATGGATGGGTCACATGGTCCGCATGCCCGATACGAGACTCCCAAAACAAGCGCTCTACTCGGAGCTCCGGCACGGCACGAGAGCCCCAGCTGGGCAGAGGAAACACTTCAAGGACACCCTCAAAGCCTCCTTGAAAAAGTGTAACATCCCCACCGACACCTGGGAATCCCTGGCCCATGACTGCACTAAGTGGAGGAGAAGCATCCGGGAAAGCGCCGAACACCTCGAGTCTCTTCGCCGGGAGCAAGTGGAAGCAAAGCACAGGCAACGCAAGGAGCGCACATCAACCCAAGCACCCCACCCGCCCCTTCAACCACCGTCTGCCCCACCTGTGACAGAGACTGTAGGTCCCACATTGGACTCATCAATCACCTGAGAACTCATTTTTAATGTGGAAGCAAGTCATCCTCGGTTCCGAGGGACTGCCTAAGAAGAAAATATAAGAAATGTTAAATGAATTGTGTGTACCATTCGTGTATTGTATAAAGAGTGAGTTTTCCGTTCTGGTGTAAAATATGTTTGTACAGAGATACAAAGCTGAATGTCGTGCAGCACTGAGTAAAAGCGACACTGCTCGACAGTATGTACAGCACGGTCTGAGAGCAGTGAAAGGAACAATTAGAATTCTTTAGCATTGGGCAACAGTACCTCGTGTGACACACCCAAGAAGACTCCCATCACCTGACAACACTGGGTTCGACAGAGTAGCTGCTCAGCAGGAGGGTTTGGGCACTGCCGCGGACACTCGCTAACTTGGTGTGGACTGCAGACATGCTTGTTGCAGTGTGGACAGTCGCTCACTGTTATTTTCAATGGCAAGTAGTTCCCAGGCCAGCTGCTTCCAATTGGCTAAAATGGACGTCCCTTAGCGTACAGTGACAGAATCCCAGTCCTGTACCTGTAGAGGTGCAGCTTTAGTCATTGTTGGAGAAAGGCCCTGAAATCCACTGTTTGCCCTAGAACTGCATCGATTATCCATTTAATTTTGTATCATTATACTCCGCTGATGCTTCACTGAGTTTATTCATTGAGCCACACAGACTAGAAAGGTGGCCAGCAGTAGTTTGGCTGCAATGAGCTCCATGCATTTGGATAAGATGGAGAAAAACATCCAGCGTTCTTGCTCTTTGATGTTATCCAGCTTTCTCTGGATGTGTGGGTGTTGAGGGCAGGATTGAGGTCTACTTGAGGTCTACCGTGATGCCTCTGTGGCTGAACAGCCTGCCAACACTCACTGGGTTCACACACAAATCATGGGCATGGTGCCAGAGGGCGCCCAGGATCCATGGGACCATACCTCAGCATCTTTTGGGGGTAGGGGGACAAACAGTGAATCAGTAATCTTTAGCCCACCCGTTACTGTATCTTAAGCAGCTTTTAAGCAAATATCTAAAGGTGGTCCAGTTCTGTATTGGAGTAGCATGTGAATGGGGCGCGGACAGTTTGACGTACTATAACTCTGCTCTCGTACTGTGGCCTTCATCTGGCTCCCATCACTCTTGTTCTTCAGACATGCGCCTAATGCAGGGTGATGAGATCTGTCTGCGCTACAAGGGTGACCTAGCACCTCTCTGGAAAGGAATCGGCCACGTGATCAAAGTCCCGGACAGTATCCTTTGTATCTTACTAATTAAACCTATGGCTGTTGTACAGCTGATGAGTCTCCACAATGTTGTTTGTATATAAATGATAAGGCCAGCTTCTGCCGAGTGCCCACCCGCCCCGCTGGAGTTGCCGTCTTTCGGATGAGACGTTGAATCGAGGCCCCGCCTGCCCCCTCATGGACGTAAAAGATCCCATGGCACTATGAAAGGGTGCGCTGCGTGAAAGGGTGGTGGAAGCAGATTAAATAATGACTATCAAAAGGGAATTGGATAAATACTTGAAGGGGGAAAGTTTGCAGGGCTGTGGGGAAAGAGCAGGTGGGGAGTGGGACTAATTGGAGAGCTCTTTCAAAGAGCAGGCACGATGGGCCGAATGGCCTCCTGTGCTGTAACATTCTAGTGGAAGAAGAGCAGTGGCCTTCTCCCCAGAGTCCTGATTAATATTTATCCCTAAACCAGTATCACTAAAACAGATTATCTGATCATTTATTACATTGCCTTTTCTGGGACCTCGCTGTGTACAAATTGGCTGCTGCATTTCCCTATATTACAACCGTGACTACACTTCAAAAAAAAAAAGTACTTCCTTGGCTGGGAACCACTTTGTCCTGAGGTCGTGAAAGGCTCTATAAAAATTCAAGTTCTTTCTTTATTTGCTTTGCAATGCAGTCTCTAAAGAGCTGACCACTGCAATCTGCAAATTTTGCTTGCAAGAGGTTATGGGAGAATTTTCAGTAACTGGTATGAGGTCCTGTATTAGTTCATTCCAACATTACGTCGCAATTACAACACAAAGAGCCCAATCAGTCCGTGTTGGTGCTCATCATCCACATGAGCACTTGTCCTAATCCCTGTTCCCAGATCACTTTATCCCCCTTTCTTTTAACCACCTATCTAACCTGTTCTTAAATGTTGACATGGTCTCTGTTTCAATCACTAGTTCAGTCCACAGCCTCTGTTTAAAAAAAAAAAAAAAAAAAAAGTTCCTGCTCTCTCTCAAATTTATATTTAATATGTCCCTTCACTGTGGACCCCTCAATCACTGGAAACCGTCTGTTTCTACTCTGTCCCATCCCCTCTATCAAATCACCCCAGGATCTCCCCTTTTTTCTGATTGAAAACAGCCCCAATTATTCACGTCTTTCTTTGTATTTCCTCGTACCAGCAGAATCCTGGTGAATCTGTGCTGTACCCTCTGTATTGCCTTCTCTATAGTGTGGAGCCCAAAACTGCACACAGTACCCAACGAAGGTTTTTACAGATTCACCATCACATCTCCACTTTTACGTTCTATACCTCTTGCCATAAAGCCCAGGATTCCATTCTCTTTTTCTATTTCCGTATCCACTTTTAATGTTGTGAACCCGAAGTCCTAAATCCCTCTGCTCTTCCATATCTCCCAGCTTTCCCCCATTCAAAGTATCATTATTACCTTTTATTTTACCAACATTTATCACACTTACTGACATTGCCACCTTTTGCCATTCCACCATCTTCTCAGTATCCCCTTCCAGTTTCCTTTGATCCACAGAATTATTTACTATGCCTCCTATTTTAGTATCTTCTGAAAATTTGGACCCCACTCCCTCTAGTCCTGTATCAAAATTATTGATGTACAGAGTGAACAGAAGTGGTTCCAGAACCGAACTCTATGGGAGACCACTACCCACTTCCACCACCATTAACTCCTATTCTGTTTCCTCCCTTCTAACCACTTTTTAATCCAATTTTCTAACCACTCCCTTGCTCTTTCCCCATAACCTTGCAAATTTTTGCTTTTCAAGTGTTTCTCCAATTCCCTTTTGAAAGCTACTATTGAATCTGCTTCCTCCGCCCTTTCAGGCAGTGAATTCCAGATCATCATAACATAGTGTTTTTTAAAAAATAAAAAATAAATCCATCCCCAGGCTTTTTTGCCAATTATCTGTGTCCTCTGGTTACTGACCCTTCTGCCAGTGGAAACAGATTAGATAGGGAGAAACTATCAAAACCCCTCATAATTTTGAGCAGTTCTATTAAATCTCCCCTTAACCTTCTTTGCTCTAAGGGGAATTGCTTATCAAGTCTGTCTGCATAACATTAATTACCCAGGGTAGCGCTTTCCCTTTTGGAAAATGGGTATTACATTGGCCACTCTGCAGTCCTTCGGCACACACCCACTCAGTAGCACCCTGAAATATCATTCCTAGGGCTGTCGCTATTTCTTCCCCATTTTCCTTGGATATATTCCATTAGGCCCTGGTATTTTGTCCTCATTTAGCTTAACTGACTTCTCTAATACTTTGATTTATTGTAATTTATCTCCTCTCGCTTTTAACCAATTCAGGATTTACCTCTTTCCCAATAGCTTTTGGTGCTGTCATGTGATCCAGATAAATGCTCCATGGGCAGACCTGACTGCAGCTTAGAGCCAAACGATCTGTATAAAAAGTCTTTGTGCTACCTGACTGCGTGTCTGGGGACAGGTTGTGGTGGGGGGGGGGGTGGAGGAAGAGAGTCAGGAGAGGTGGTCCTCCTCTCCTAAATATATTCAAATTCATGAGGCTTTCTTAAACTTCACACACAAGACAAAACTGGAAGTTTAAGAGCACAACTGGTTCAGTGGGCTGTTGTGACCGTTTTAATGTGCACATGAATATGTTTAAAAGTTACTTGATTTAGATAATTCTGGAGTGTTTGAGGACAGCAGCAGGTTGAGTGTGTGTGACATTGTTGGGCCTGACTCAGTCAGGCTAAGCGTTGTGTCCCTAACCTACCTGTGCAGATTATGGGGATGAGATCGCCATTGAACTCCGCAGCAGTGTTGGAGCTCCGGTTGAAGTCACTCACAACTTCCAGGTGGATTTTGTCTGGAAATCGACTTCGTTTGACAGGTAAGCTGCCAGTTTTCCCACCTTTGCCCCATAATCTATAGCATTAACTGTTATTTTTTTGTCTAAAGACTATCCTTGGATTTTGGCAGCACCAAGATTCCCTACTGTAACAAGTGCAAGTGGGGGGGGGTGTAGGTCGGGTCACGGTTTGATCGATCCAGCAATCCCACACAGCTGATGCAACCTCAACTAGGTCATGAGGTTAGCTAGTTGGATGAATATTGTAGCCAACAGTTACTCAGCACATACTTGGTTTATAGAAAGGTGTTTAAACTGTCTTTAAAAATATTGTGAAAGTAAGTAAGGTGTTACAGACAGATCACTGATACAGTGGGAAGTGACGTCCAGTTGTAAGATCACAACCAAAAAGGAGGGGGGGGTTGTGCAATAGGTGTTGTCTCACCTAATCTCAGAGCTGTAGATGTGAATAATTTTAATCCGTAAGATGCAGCCTTTGCTCATGTAGAATGTATGCCTAATAATTTCAAGTGAATGCAGTTGAAATTGCAGTGCCTCACTAGTGAAGAATCATAGAACCATACAGCACAGAAGGAGGCCATTTGGCCCATTGTGCCTGTGCCAGCTCTCTGAAACAGCTACAAATTAATACAGCTCTCCTGTTTCCCCATTCTCCTGCAAATTTTTCCTTTTTAAGTAGAGATCCAATTCCCTAATTTTCAAAGGAATATCAGATCTGAGTGATTAAAATGTTGCAGTGCTAGAGATTGCAGAAATTGAATGTCAGTGTTGCTGTCTTGTGCAGTCAGTGACATTTTGTGCAAGTCTAACACTGAATGTGAAATAGACATGAAACTGATCAGAAAAGTGAGCGACTAAGTTCCCAACAATCTACAACATTTCAGGGAATGAGAGGTGAAAGTCACTGTCTGTGGTATAGCTTAACCGAGCCAGGCTCATAGTGTAAGAATCTGTTACCACAGCTGCCAATTACACGTCCTATCGATATGTTTATTGCAGGCACAGGTGAGGAAAGAGTATGCGTAGCAAATCCTTAAGCTTTTTCCATACAAGTAGAATTAAAACCTGTACCTGTTAGCCATTCTGTATTTTTATTTTGCCATTCTTCCCAGGAAATTACCTCCCTTTTCAGATGCTTGCTGATTATTATTCATATGACCTGAGTGATTCACCTGTAGAAAAAATGGTACATTCCTTCCTTCACTAGGGTCCCCATCTCTTTTTCTCTCTCTCTTTCCCCCCCCCGGGTCAAATAACATTTGTCAATTTTTTCTGTTTTATTTCTGAAGAAAGTTAAACATTTATTGAACTGATTACGTAATACAAAGGTGTTCGACACTGGGGCCACTCACTCTTGTCCTTTTGCAAAAACAGGAAATATCAGATATTACTTTCAGGCTAAAACTAATGGTAAGATTTATTTGTAAATGAGGTAATTACACAGAAGTCGAAAACACAGCAAGAAGCTTAAGGTTATAATACTTGTACCGCACAATTTTTTTGAAAACATAGTTTTCTGTAACTTTTGACTTGAGGATCTCTGAAATGTTACATAGTGACTCCACGGAGCTCCCATTGGTTGTCTCGTGAACCAGGAACCCGATTGCTGCCCAGTTGTATATCCATTATTTCTTTGTTGAATCGGGCAGATACTTAATGGTCAGGCAATTAAGATATTAAACATTTTCAACGCTTCCAATATGGTGAGAGCAGTGGTCTCTTGACCATCTGGTGGTTGTTTGCCATTACTATCTGACAGCAACAAAAGCCAATCTTCGTGTCTGATTAGAATCCTTTCCAGGAGCAGAAATCCTAGCCTCCATAACCTGGGGCTAATGTCAGCTCTCCTATTGCTGTCTAGGCCAAGATCAGCGAGCTCTGCACAGATTGAGGGTTCATGCTGGGTGCTTCCTGGGCCGGGGGCTCAGCTACTCACTTGACAAACCTATGGCACCACTGGGGGAGCTTTTCCTAGTTTAAGCATCACTTGCTCTTTATACACAGACTGAGGGGCTGACAAACAAAACCAGTTGGACACCAATAAACACTTGATGTTGGCATATAACGGTTCGGTCGCGATTATTAGAGGCAGTTGGGGACTCGCAGTGTCGTTAACGGGTTCATGTGGATTGAGCTAACCATGGGGGGAGTCTCTAAGACTTGGCCAATGGTTTGTAATGGGATTACCATGGCTGCCTACTCTGTTCACTGCAGCGAGAGCTTGTATTGTGACCTGTTGTGCTCGGTTGGCGAGCTGACCCATGCTTTTTGCCCCTTACAGAATGCAGAGTGCGCTGAAAACCTTTGCTGTGGATGAGACCTCTGTCTCCGGCTACATTTACCACAAACTGCTTGGCCACGAGGTGGAGGATGTGATTATTAAATGCCAGCTGCCCAAACGCTTCACCGCCCACGGTTTGCCTGACCTCAATCACTCACAGGTAGACAATTTGAGTGAATTAATGTGTTTAGATTTATATCTGACTTGGTAAGTGACTTCTCATCAAAGTGGACTTGTTCTGAATGTGAGCACCAAGTGTATACATTCCTGCGTTAGTGTCAGCTCAGTAACTTCTTCAAATCTAGCATGTGTCCTCCCAATCAGTAAACCTGATGCACTTGTAAAATCCACCAAATATAGCTGGACAGAGGCAGAGTAGCCCGACTGCTCACTGTGCTTGACCTGTAGTTAAAACAGATTCATGGCACTGTTCTCCCTCGAGAGTTGAATTATCACTCTCCTGTAATGAAATGCCAGCTCTACAATATTCTGGAGTTTCTCTGTACTGTGTGGTAAGCCTCCATTACATGCAGGGAAGATTCTAGAACAACAAGGGAATCAAATTTTCCCACATCCTGATTTGCAGCCTTTGCTGCTGTAGCCTCGGCCAGGATTGGGACAGTTACCCAGGCAACCAAGAGAAACTGCATTGTTGGTCTGTCCGCACACATTAAACCATTCAGGTCACCGCAAGATGGCAGCATGTGCTCTCTCTGCTGCTGCAGCCTCTGGAGGGACCGGCGGGCCCTGCCTCTTGGGGGGGCGGGGGGCTGGTGCCAGTGGGCCCTGCCTCTGTTTGGGGGGGGGGGGGCTGGTGCCGGTGGGCCCTGCCTCCCCTGGAGGCAGCAACACCATCTTATTTATTTTAGTGCTGCCGCCACTAGGATGGCTGTTATAAGAAACAAACCTGCCGTTAATGGCCCTTACTGCCTCTGATTGGTTAACCTGTGTATCTGTTAGTAATGAAACAGGTGTGCAGGAAATGATCTGACTCATTCACGTACCTGACCATTGTATGGCCTCAATATTTTACTGATGGTACAACATGAATACAATAGTTTTCTTGTCTAGTCCACATTGCAGGCTTTAATCTGCTAATAGTTCTGTGTACTAGAATCTGACCAGTGAAACTCTCCACTGTAAAGAGCTTCCCAGCTGTATTGCTATGATGAGTCACTTTGTACTGCAGCATACTTGTATGTGTTTAAATCTGTTTATGCACTGTGTTTACATCAGAGTATCTTTAGCACATTTAATTGTATGCAAGCACATGCTCCTGCAGCTGAGATTATACTGTTCAGTGAAATGTGCAACATTTAGCAGCTGTAAACCGTTCAATGCAATCTAGACGTCGCTCACAAACTGTTTGGGTTGCAGCAGTTTTGAAGGGCCTGCTCATGTCAATGGAATGAAGTACTGAAAGTGGAAGTGTAATTATTAGTTACAGTGCAGTGAGGTACATTAGCACTGCCAGAGTGACTGGTGTAAGATTGTCATCCGTGATTGATGCAATCCTGTTTTAATCTTTCCAACAGGTTTATGCTGTGAAGACTGTTCTCCAGCGCCCTCTCAGTCTGATCCAAGGCCCTCCAGGCACTGGAAAAACGGTCACCTCTGCCACTATAGTGTATCACCTGGCCAGACAGGGCAATGGGTAAGCAGCAGCTCCACTCACACTTGCACAAAGAGAAATGTTTTATGGTACAGCTATAATTTTATAAACGCACTCTCATTTCAGTGCAGTTCCCGTCTATTTTCTGTCCTGATCACTGCACGGAGAGGGCCAAAGTTGCAAGAGCCTCCTCTCTGACTGTGCTGTTATCTCTCCTTGTCCTTCTCAACCTCTGCAGCATTTGATGGGCCAGCCATCCTCCACCATCGCCTCCTGTATTGTCCATCACTGTCGGACTATGCTTGTGTTTTTCCAGACCTAGCTCTCCAAACGCTGCCAGCACATCTCGGCAGTGGCTTCTCTTCATCTTGGCCATCGCTCTGGAGTCCCCTGAGGTTCTCCGCATGTTGCCCATGGTTACATAATCCACAGTCATGGACTCAGCTTCCATATGTTGACTGAAGACGCCCATCTCTAACTCTCCTTTACCTCCCTCAGCCTCCTCCACACTGTCCGATCACCAGTCTCGCATCACTGTGGATGAGCCATGACCTTGGGAAGATGAAGCCATGGTTTTGGGAATCTGACATAAACTCAGCTCCCTTGACACTGGTTCCATTTCCCTCCACAACCACTTGCTCAGGCTGAACCAGATCGTACAAAACCTTGTTTGATCTTGAGCTGAGCTTCAAACCGCACATCCTGTCCATCACCAAGGCTACCTGTTTTTGCCTGTGCAACATTTCCTGCCTCCACCCACCTCTGAGCCCCTGCACCGCTGAAACCCTTCTCCGTGATTTTGTTACCTCAAGACTTGATTACTCCAATGGCTAACTCTCTGGCTGCCCATCCTGCACCTGCCACAGACTCCCTGCTGGTCACAGCCGTGTCCGTGCTGACTGCCTGTTCACCCCATCCTGCACCTGCCACAGACTCCCTGCTGGTCACAGCCGTGTCCGTGCTGACTGCCTGTTCACCCCATCCTGCACCTGTCACAGACTCCCTGCTGGTCACAGCCGTGTCCGTGCTGACAGCCTGTTCACCCCATCCTGC
Organism: Somniosus microcephalus; assembly: GCF_052327205.1. NCBI lineage: Eukaryota > Metazoa > Chordata > Chondrichthyes > Squaliformes > Somniosidae > Somniosus > Somniosus microcephalus. Next base: position 1,219,412 of record NC_140999.1, read on the forward strand.
ACCTGTCACAGACTCCCTGCTGGTCACAGCCTTGTCTGTGCTGACTGCCTGTTACAGACTCCCTGCTGGTTACAGCCGTGTCCGTGCTGACTGCCTGTTCACCCCATCCTGCACCTGTCACAGACTCCCTGCTGGTTACAGCTGTGTCCGTGCTGACTGCCTGTTCACCCTATCCTGCACCTGCCACAGACTCCCTGCTGGTTACAGCCGTGTCCGTGCTGACAGCCTGTTCACCCCATCCTGCACCTGTCACAGACTCCCTGCTGGTCACAGCCTTGTCTGTGCTGACTGCCTGTTCACCCCATCCTGCACCTGTCACAGACTCCCTGCTGGTTACAGCCGTGTCCGTGCTGACTGCCTGTTCACCCCATCCTGCACCTGTCACAGACTCCCTGCTGGTTACAGTCGTGTCCGTGCTGACTGCCTGTTCACCCCATCCTGCACCTGCCACAGACTCCCTGCTGGCCACAGCCGTGTCCGTGCTGACTGCCTGTTCACCCCATCCTGCACCTGTCACAGACTCCCTGCTGGTCACAGCCGTGTCCGTGCTGACTGCCTGTTCACCCCATCCTGCACCTGCCACAGACTCCCTGCTGGTTACAGCCGTGTCCGTGCTGACAGCCTGTTCACCCCATCCTGCACCTGTCACAGACTCCCTGCTGGTCACAGCCGTGTCTGTGCTGACTGCCTGTTCACCCCATCCTGCACCTGTCACAGACTCCCTGCTGGTTACAGCCGTGTCCGTGCTGACTGCCTGTTCACCCCATCCTGCACCTGCCACAGACTCCCTGCTGGTCACAGCCGTGTCCGTGCTGACAGCCTGTTCACCCCATCCTGCTGACTGCACTGGCTTACTGTCACAAGGTGTATTCAATTTAAACTCCTCATCCTCCTCTTCAGATCCCTTCACAGCCTTGTCTCAACCTCCTATAGAATCATAGAATGGTTACAGCACAGAAGGAGGCCAATCGGCCCGTCGAGCCTGTGCCCGCTCTCTGCAAGAGCACCTCAGCTAGTCCCACTCCCCCGCCCTTTCCCCGTAGCCATGGAAAAAAATTTCCTTCAGGTACTTATCCAACTCCCTTTTGAAAGCCATGATTGAGTCTGTCTCCTCCACCCTTTCAGGCAGCGCATTCCCGATCCTAACCCCTCGCTGCGTAAAAAAGTTTTTCCTAATGTCGCCTTTGGTTCTTCTGCCAATCACCTTAAATCTGTGTCCTCTGGTTCTCGACCCTTCTGTCAATGGGAACAGTTTCTTTCTATCTACTCTGGCTAGACCCCTCATGATTTTGAACACCTCTATCAAATCTCCTCTCAACCTTCTGCTCCAAGGAGAACAACACCAGCTTCTCCAGTCTATCCATGTAACTGAAGTCCCTCATCCCTGGAACCGTTGAATTTCAACACAGATAAATGTGAGGTATTACATTTTGGTAGGAAGAATAGGGAGATCACTTATCATTTGGAGGGTGCGAGTCTAGGTGGGGTAGAGGCACAAAGAGATCTCGGAGTACAAATACACAAATTACAAAAAGTTGCGACACAGGTTAGCAAGGCCATAAAAAAAGCAAATCAAGCACTAGGGTTTATTTTTAGAGGGACAGAATTGAAAAGTAGGGATGTTAAACCTGTATCCAACACTTAGAGTACTGCGTACAGTTCTGGTCACCATATTATAAAAAGGATATAGAGGGTGCAGAGAAGATTTACAAGGATGATACCAGAAATGCGAAGGTATATATATCAGGAAAGGATGAACAGGCTGGGTCTCTTTTCTCTTGAAAAAAGGCTGAGGGGTGACCTAATAGAGGTCTTTAAAATTATGGATAGAGTGGATACAGAGAGAATGTTTCCACTTGTGGGGAAGAGCATAACTAGAGGCCATCAATATAAGACAGTCACCAAGAAATCCAATAGGGAATTCAGAAGAAACTTCTTTACGCAGAGAGTGGTGAGAATGTGGAACTCGCTACCACAGGGAGTGGTTGAAGCGAATAGTATGGATACATTTAAGGGGAGGCTAGACAAGCATATGAGGGAAAAGGGAATCGAGGGTTATGCTGATCGAGTTAGATGAGGAAAGACAGGAGGAGGCTCGAGTGGAGCATAAAGGCCGGCATGGACTGGTTGGGTTGAATGGCCTGTTTCTGTGCCGTATATCCAATGTAATTTTTGTAAATCTTTTCTGCACCCTCTCCTAAGGCCTTCACATCCTTCCTAAAGTGTGGTGCCCAGAATTGGACACAATACTCTAGTTGAGGCCGAACCAGTGTTTTATAAAGGTTCATCACAACTTCCTTGCTTTTGTACTTTATGCCTCTATTTATGAAGCCCAGGATCCCATATGCTTTTTTAACCGCTTTCTCAACCTGCTCTGCCATCTTCCAACGATTTGTGCACAAATACCCCCAGGTCTCAGAGAGACAGAGTTAACGTTTCCGGTCGATGAAAGGTCCCAGACCTGAAACGTTAATGCTGTTGCTCTCTCCACAGATGCTGCCTGACCTGCTGAGTATTTCCAGCATTTTCTGTTTTTATCTCCGATTTCCAGCATCCGCAATATTTTGTTTTTGTACCCCCAGGTCGCTCTGTTCATGCACCCCTTTTAGAATTGTACCCTTTAGTTTAGTGTCCGCTGTGGCTCAGTTGGTAGAACACCCGTCTGAGTCAGAAGGTTGTGGGTTCAAGTCCCACTCCAGGGACTTGAGCACATAAAGCTAGGCTGACACTCCAGTGCAGTGCTGAGGGAGTGCTGCACTGTCGGAGGTGTCGTCTTTCAGATGAGACGTTAAACCGAGGCCCCGTCTGCGCTCTCAGGTGAATGTAAAAGATCCCATGCCACTATTTCAAAGAAGAGCAGGGGAGTTATCCCCGGTGTCCTGGCCAGTATTTATCTTTCAACCAACATAACAAAAAGATTATCTGGTCATTATCACATTGCTGTTTTTGGGACCTTACTGTGCGCAAATTGGCTGCCGCGATACAACAGTGACAGTACTTCATTGGCTGTAAAGCGCTTTGAGACGTCCGGTGGTCATGAAAGGCGCTATACAAATGTAAGTCTTCTTTCTATATTGCCTCTCCTCGTTCTTCCTACCAAAATGTATCACCGCACTTTTCTGCATTAAATTTCATCTGCCACGTGTCCGTCCATTTCACCAGCCTGTCTGTCTCTGTCTTGATGTCTATCACTCCACATTTTGTCATCTGCAAATTTCAAATCTGTACCCTGTACACGCAAGTCCAAGTCATTAATGTATATCAAGAAAAGCAGTGGTCTCTGATCCGACCCCTGGGGAACACCACTGTATACCTTCCTCCAGTCTGGAAAAACAACCATTCACCACTACTCTCTCTTTCCTGACACTCAGCCAATTTCATATCCAGGCTGCCACTGTCCCTTTTATTCCATGGGCTTCAACTTTGCTGGCCAGCCTATTATGTGGCACTTTATCAAACGCCTTTTGGAAATCCATATCCACTATGCCAACTGCATTACCCTCATCAACCCTCTGTTACCTCATCAAAAAACTCGATCAAATTAGTTAAACACGATTTGCCTTTAACACATCTGTGCTAACTTTCCTTAATTAATCCACACTTGTCCTAGTGACTGTTAACTTTGTCCCTGATTGTCGTTTCTAAAAGCTTCCCCAATACCGAGGTTAAACTGACTGGCCTGTAGTTGCTGGGTTTATCCTTGCACCCTTTTTTGAACAAGCGTGTAACATTTGCAATTCTCCAGTCCTCTGGCACCGCCTCCGTATCTAAGGAGGACTGGAAGATTATGTCGAGTACCTCAGCGATTTCCTCCTTAACTTCCCTCCTCCGTTCTAATGTCTTCTTGTCCTACCATTGTCTTGGTCCTACTTTCTGCAGCTCCTTCCTGAAACCCCATTGCCTTTCCCCTTTCTTTTTTAAAAGCTTTCTCTGGCCTTTATTACAAGAGGATTTGAGTATAAGAGTATGTCTTATTGCAATTATATAGGGCCCTGGTGAGACCACACCTGGAGTATTGTGCATAGTTTTAGTCTCCTTATCTAAGGAAATATATAGTTGCCATAGAGGGAGTGCAACAAAGGTTCACCAGACTGGTTCCTAGGATGGGGGGATTGTCCTATGAGGAGAGATTGAGTAGACTAGGTGACATGAATCTTGTCATTCATGTAGAAATGACTTACGAAATAATACTGGGCGGCCTGCTGGTGGCGCTGTCCAGAGAGTATTAATACTCTGGCATGGGCCCAGCTTGCTCCGGGCATTCTTTTACAGGAACTAGTGAAGGACACAACTAGATCTCATGTTGTAAAACAGTTGATTAAAGCTTTGTTTAATGCTTAGACCAAGTGCCTAGTAGTTTTCTTGCGTCACTAGGCCTATATTCTCTAGAGTTTAGAGGAATGAGAGGTGATCTCATTGAAACATACACAATTCTTACAGGGCTTGACCGGGTAGATGCAGGGAGGATATTTCCCCTGGCTGGGGAGTCTAGAACCAGAGGTCACAATCTCAGAATAAAGGGTCGGCCATTTAGGACTGAAATGAGGAGAAATTTCTTCATTCAGGCGGTGGTGAATCTTTGGAATTCTCTACCCCAGTATATTCAAGACATAGATCGATAGATTTTTGAATATTGAGGGAATCAAGGGATATGGGGATAGTGCAGGAAAGTGGAGATGAGGTAGAAGATCGGCCATGATCTTACTGAATGGCGGAGCGGGCTCGAAGGGCCAAATGGCCGACTCCTGCTCCTATTTCTTATGTTCTGTGGCCATATTTTTGATTAAGCTTTGATTCAATGCCCCAAGCTCTCCCTCTGATTATGTCCATTTACCTGCCTATTTCTGTTTGTAAAGTGCCTTTGGAAACTCTCTTATGGTGCTATATAAATGCAAGGTTTTGTAGTTAACGTATCTGAGTATAAATGTTTTATTCAACATAAGGTAGACTTTGCAATGATGTTTAGTTTGTGATTGACTGTCTGTTCAACTCTGTCCCACAAGCATTGTTCTGTTAAATGTTGGAGAGTTGCTATAGGAGTGGAATGTTGTGATTGAGTCTCCTGGGGTCATCAGTGACACTCAAAGCTGCTCAGGAGAATTATGTCCATTTTACAGCCCCTAATGCAGACTTTCTGGAGTGGTGTTTGTTGAGATTTCCACGTTTTAAATATCCAGGCCCCAGAATCACAACTACACATTGACAATCGAAAATATTGCCTCCTTTAACATTAATAAAGTTTTAAATATAGTGTTTATCCCACTCGGCAGCAACAATACAACTTGTATTTATATATCACCTTTAACATAGTACAATGTCCCAAGGCGCTTCACAGGAGCGTTATCAAACAAAATTTGACCCCGAGCCACATTAGGACAAGGTGGTGAGTTTTAAGGAGGAGAGAGAGATGGAGGCAATTCCAGAGCTCGGGGCCCAGGCAGCTGAAGGCACGGCCACCAATGGTGGGGCGATTAAAATCGGGGATGGACAAGAGGCCAGACTAGCGCCCCCCCCCCACCCCCCATTATGATTGCAGTTATGAGGTCCCGCGTTCACTCCGCAATACTTACCCGAACCAGTTTTTCCTTCAGTCAGTTTTTTTTATCATGAATCTGAATATAAAGATTATTAATATCGCCTGGGTTCATGTGTATATTTCCTCACTATCAGTGCATCGGTTTTAGTCAAGTCTTGGGTGCAGTGATATTAACTTGGTCTAACAAAGGACAGCTCTCACTGATTGCTCAATTGATCATGAGAGAATCTAGCGCCAACATGGGAGTCCATTTAAAAAAAAAAAAAAAAAATCCATGTTTAGGAAACTGGTTTGCATAAGCTATTTCACAGCTTCATCAATTAGTGTGAAGATCTGACTTTCTCATCAACCTTGAGCTATATTGGGGTGGATTTAGGCCGGTTAAAAGGGGATGGACTTGTTGAACCTAATAGCCATTTCCTATTCCTAGAAATTCTTTGAGTTCTTGCATATACCTGGTACACCAGTAAAATGCAGATTTACTGTCCGCCCAGGGCACCCTGGTTGTATAAAATCGTCTGGGGTGCACTTCAGAATAACAATGAAATAAATTATTGGTGTCCTGTTGGGTGGGCTGGTGCGGCAGGGTTCTATTAGTGTCCTGTTGGGTGGGCTGGTCCTGCAGGGTTCTATTGGTGTCCTGTTGGGTGGGCTGGTGCTGCAGGGTTCTATTGGTGTCCTGTTGGGTGGGCTGGTGCTGCAGGGTTCTATTGGTGTCCTGTTGGGTGGGCTGGTGCTGCAGGGTTCTGTTGATGTCCTGTTGGGTGGGCTGGTCCTGCAGGGTTCTATTTGTGTCCTGTTGGGTGGGCTGGTCCTGCAGGGTTCTGTTGGTGTCCTGTTGGGTGGGCTGGACCTGCAGGGTTCTATTGGTGTCCTGTTGGGTGGGCTGGTGCTGCAGGGTTCTATTGATGTCCTGTTGGGTGGGCTGGTCCTGCAGGGTTCTATTGATGTCCTGTTGGGTGGGCTGGTCCTGCAGGGTTCTCTTGGTGTCCTGTTGGGTGGGCTGGTCCTGCAGGGTTCTAATGGTGTCCTGTTGGGTGGGCTGGTCCTGCAGGGTTCTATTGGTGTCCTGTTGGGTGGGCTGGTGCTGCAGGGTTCTATTGATGTCCTGTTGGGTGGGCTGGTCCTGCAAGGTTCTATTGATGTCCTGTTGGGTGGGCTGGTGCTGCAGGGTCCTAATGTGCTTTTCTTCACTCATGTAGCCCTGTCCTGGTGTGTGCTCCAAGTAACATTGCAGTGGACCAGTTGACCGAGAAGATACACCACACAGGCCTGAAGGTGGTGCGGCTATGTGCCAAGAGTCGTGAGGCCATCGATTCACCAGTCTCCTTCCTGGCTCTACACAACCAGATCCGTAACATGGACAGGTAAGAAGCAGCTGTTGCCTGGTGGCCCTTTCTCATGGACAACACAAAACCCTGTGTTTACTTTGAACTGAAGTGTGGGATAGGGTGCCCTGGGCGGACAATAGACTCGAGTGTTTCTGAGTTCCGCCTTTCACACCCTTAGTGTCCCAGAGCTCTTCACAGACAATCTTTGTTCTGTGGGCAAAGGTGACCACCAGTTTGCTCACAGCAAAGTCCCACCAACAGCACTGAGATGAATGACCAGTTAATCTGGTTTTCTTGGTGCTGATTGAGGGATAAGTGTTGGCCAGGACACTGGGAGAACTCCTGCTCTTTGTCCAATCGTGTCGTAGTGCAGCACTCCCTCAGTGCTTTACTCAAACAGTGGACAGTAGACTCCATCACTCCCGCACATTCATACTGTAGACAACTTCTGGTGTTTATCAAGTACTGTTTGTGTCAGGGCCATCCTGGTTAGATTCTTTCACCAATTAATAGCCCACTGATGCATGTTAATTATTCTTAGCACTTGGGTGTGGAATTGTCCACCATGATAAAAAGGGTGAATGCACAAATCCTGTGCGGGACCCTGGCCTATGATACCAGTCTTGCGTATGTCAAACATCAGACAGTGGACTGGAATAGCTTGTAACCAAAGCAAGATGGTAATTGGTGGGTCTGTGTCCACTCTCTGAAATGCTGATGTCTCTTTCTTTTTACTGCATCTCTGAAGGTGTAGACGCCACACTGGCAAAGTGGCCATTCATTTAGCCTCAAGACTGAGTGTTTGACTACATAAGAGCATCATAGCGCCCCTCAGTCCTGCCCTCACCCAAGCCACGTCCTATCTTCACTGGATAGTGATCAGGAGTGAGAGCCTTGTCTAAAGTTTTAACTCCATTCAAACACTGGATCAAACCTGGGACATTACTGCCCCGTGTGGCTCAGCTTCTTGCTCTCTAAACTCCTGAGCTTTATTTGTGTTTCGGCACTCCACACAGACTAAAGCAGCAACTTCCGTGTCGATGATAAAAGCTGTTCCTCAGTGCATGTGATCTTTCATCAGAGTGATCCCAGTCCTCTTGGAGGCTACCATTGGCTGGCCTGCATGGAGTAGAAGGATGAGTGTGACTAAATCTGGCCAGGTGGATATCTGTTCCGGGATGAGGCCCACCAGTAACTGCAGGAGCAAAATACATTGCTCACATCTATTGGCATCCAGTGCTGCTTAGACAGTAATCAAAATGGGTGTGATGATGTGGCTCATATCTCTGGCTTCTGTGCGTGACCCTTGGTGCGGTTAGTAACTGGAGTTTACAGTGTAATATCCTTTTGCTCTGCTCTCCAGCATGCCTGAATTGCAGAAGCTGCAGCAGTTGAAGGACGAAACTGGCGAGTTGTCGTCTGCAGATGAGAAACGCTACCGTGCACTTAAAAGGACAGCAGAGCGGGAGCTGCTGATGGTAAGAAACCCGTTGTAATCTCTGTCCTCTACCTTCCACTTCACGAAATCGAGTGCTTTGTAACTCCCAGAGTGTAGCACGTGTTGGGTACCCTCTACAAAAATCATATTCACACTGCTGAATGTTAGTCAGTTTGGTGTCCCGGGGGGGGGGGGGGGGGTTCTGACTGAATTCTTGCCTCCTCCTAAACCTGCTGTGCTGTATTCTTTTGCAGAATGCAGACGTTATCTGCTGCACCTGTGTAGGAGCTGGTGACCCACGCCTGGCTAAGATGCAGTTCCGTTCCATTCTGATTGATGAGAGCACACAGGCCACGGAGCCTGAATGTATGGTCCCAGTGGTCCTGGGAGCAAAGCAGGTATGTCACGTGCAACTGCACAAGTTCGTGGTGCCAGGGTCACGGCTGCTGCTGGGAACACACTGGGTTTCATATTGAGACAACAAGGGCTGAGTTTACATTATGGGGTTAATGATGCACAATTTCACAATCAGAAGTTCTGATTCATTGGAATATTAGTGAAGAGCTGGTGTGGGGGAGCAGGACCGATATCTGGCTGTATAGCACAGTGTGATGATTCCCCAAAAGGTGTGTGGAGCCATCCGTCAGATCATCCTGTGTAAACTGGCTTGGGAATAATCTGGTTAAACCCGATAAGAATCTGGGTGGATTTGTGTGTCGTTGTACATTTGGACTCGAGCCACGGTATTGGGTTGAGACTGCTCATTTCATTGCGATCCCTACAGTCTGCAGAGGGAGGGAATTCAGACTTTGCCTCAGATGAGCTGACTTCATTATCTGGTCCTCCTGACTTTGCTTGAATTAAAAGCGAGTGTGTAATAGGGGCTGTTACTGCAATACGCAATGTAAATTTATTTATTTATTGATGTCACTCACTAATCCCAAACAACCCAATCTTCTCTCTTGCCTTCCTGTCCCTGTGTGCAGCTCAACCTCATACTGAGGCCATGCACCCCGGTCGCAGGCTGGGGAAACCAGCTGTTTACAGTCTGGGCTGGCTGGCCATTCTTAAAACAAACCAGGTGAGATGACTTGGCCCTGTTTAGAAGTTTGCCTCCTGCCTGTGAGCGACACAGTGAGGACAGGAGCTGGTAGATGAGTATAACCTTGAATCTGAGCTGTGTGGTGTGTTTCTTACAGCTGATCCTAGTCGGTGACCATTGCCAGCTTGGTCCGGTGGTCATGTGCAAGAAAGCTGCTAAAGCTGGCCTGTCTCAGTCGCTGTTTGAGCGCCTGGTTGTTCTGGGGATCCGGCCAATCCGTCTGCAGGTCCAGTACCGGATGCACCCAGCTCTCAGTGCCTTCCCATCTAATATCTTCTACGAGGGCTCTCTGCAAAATGGCGTCACTGCAGGTAAGAACATCGTAGTCGGGGGAGTTTGGAAATTGCTGCTTAAATCATCCATTTCCAAACTGGTCCCTAGACCCTACGTCAGTCAGGGTCATCGAGTTTCTGTCCATCTGTTATCCGGATTCTGTATTTGCGCGCACCAGCGTGCTGTTTCTGTTGCGCGCACCAGCGTACATTCTCTGCAGTCCTAACACTTGTTTTGAGTGGCTGATGTTTTTTGGGAGTTAGAGCAGGGGTCCCTAGGAGTGTGACTGTTTGCGGGAATGCCCCCTCACCTAGTTCAAAACGCACTGGCTTTAATTTTTTTTAAAAAGTGCAACGAAGGTTCACTTGATTGATCCCTGAGGTGAAAGGGTTGTCCTCTGAGGAGAGATTGAGTAGATTGGGCCTATACTCTCTGGAGTTTATCAGAATTACAGGTGAGCTCATTGAAGCATATAAAATTCTGAGGGGGAGTGACGGGGTAGATGCTGAGAGGTTTTCTTCCCCTAACTGGAGAGTCCAGAACTAGGAGTTATAGAAACATAGAAAAATAGGAGCAGGAGTCGGCCATTCGGCCCTTCGAGCCTGCTCTGCCATTCAATATGATCATGGCTGATCCTCTATCTCAATACCATATTCCTGCTCTCTCCCCATACCCCTTGATGCCTTTTGTGTCTAGAAATCTATCTATCTCCTTCTTAAATATATTCAGTTATTTGGCCTCCACAGCCTTCTGTGGTAGAGAATTCCACAGGTTCACCACCCTCTGAGTGAAGAAATTTCTCCTCATCTCAGTCCTAAATGTCCTACCACATATCCTGAGACTGTGACCCCTCGTTCTAGACCCCCCAGCCAGGGGAAACATCCTCCCTGCATCCAGTCTGTCTAGCCCTGTCAGAATTTTATACATTTCAATGAGATCCCCTCTCATTCTTCTAAACTCTAGTGAATACAGGCCTAGTCGACCCAATCTCTCCTCATACGACAGTCCTGCCATCCCAGGAATCAGTCTGGTGAACCTTCATTGCACTCCCTCTATGGCAAGTATATCCTTTCTTAGGTAAGGGGACCAAAACTGCACACAGTACTCCAGGTGTGGTCTCACCAAGGCCCTGTATAACTAGTAAGACATCCTTGCTCCTGTACTCAAATCCTCTTGCAATGAAGGCCAACATACCATTTGCCTTCCTAACTGCTTGCTGCACCTGCATGTTTGCTTTCAGTGACTGGTGTACAAGGACACCCAGGTCCCTTTGTATATCAGCATTTCCCAATCTAGCACCATTTAAATAATACTCTGCCTTTGTTTTTCCTACCGAAGTGGATAACTTCACATTTATCCACGTTATACTGCATCTGCCATGTATTTGCCCACTCACTCAACTTGTCTAAATCGTCTTGAAGCCTCTTTGCATCCTCCTCACAACTCACAATCCCACCTAGTTTTGTGTCGTCAGCAAACTTGGAAATATTACATTTGGTTCTCTCATCCAATTCACTGATACATATTACGAATAGCTGGGGCCCAAGCGCTGATTATAGTCTCCGGATAAGGGGTCGGCCATTTAAGACTGAGATGAGGAGGAATTTCTTCGTTCAGGGTTGTGAATCATGGCAATTCTCTGCCCCAGAGGGCTGTGGATGCAGAGTCGTTGAGTATATTCAAGGCTGAGATCGATAGATTGTTGGACTCTAGGGCAATCGAGGGATCGGGCCGGAAAGTGGAGTTGAGGTCGAAGATCAGCCATGATATTGAATGGCGGAGCAGGCTCGAGGGGCCGAATGGCCTCCTACCGCTTCTATTTCTTATGTTCTTAAGATGCAAGTCAGTCTTTTCAAGGTACTGGAACATTGGCCCAGCTTGGCATTCCTATATCATTGGCTAATGGTAGATACTGGTGACCTGGTGAACAGAAGCCCCATTCCCCAAACCAAACAGGCCACCCACAAATAGAGGTGTGGATCAGAGCGCTGGAGGCACAGCCTCAGAGTGTGGGCTATGTGACACCACTCTTGTTCCATAGTAAGCCCAGCTATCACTACACTGTTGGTGAGTCAGATTAAAGCCACAAAACAAAGCGGTTTATTTTTAATGAATAGAATGGTTAGTAATTGTGCCAGTCCACTCCCCATTAACTCATTCTGTCAGTACAGACAGCAAGTCTGGCAGCCAGACTGGATGCCAAATAGTTTCATTTGAAGAGGCTGTGTGTCTTACTGCCCTAATGGAGTTAGCAGAGGACTCGGAAGTGATATTCCTAAATGTGGGTGCAATGTGGCATTCTCGTGTGTATGGACACGCGGGGAGTGCAGACCCTGAGATAGTCCCTGGGATCACTGTGCTAACACAGGAGGGAGTGCAGACCCTGAGAGAGTCCCTGGGATCACTGTGCTAACACAGGAGGGGGTGCAGACCCTGAGACAGTCCCTGCGATCACTATGCTAACACAGGAGGGAGTGCAGACCCTGAGACAGTCCCTGGGATCACTGTGCTGACACAGGAGGGAGTGCAGACCCTGAGACAGTCCCTGGGATCACTGTGCTAACACAGGAGGGGGTGCAGACCCTGAGACAGTCCCTTGGATCACTGTGCTGACACAGGAGGGAGTGCAGACCCTGAGACAGACCCTGGGATCACTGTGCTGACACAGGAGGGAGTGCAGACCTTGAGACAGACCCTGGGATCATTGTGTTGACACAGGAGGGAGTGCAGACCCTGAGATAGTCCCTGGGATCACTGTGCTAACACAGGAGGGAGTGCAGACCCTGGGATCACTGTGCTAACACAGGAGGGAGTGCAGACCCTGAGACAGTCCCTGGGATCACTGTGCTAACAAAGGAGGGAGTGCAGTCCCTGGGATCACTGTGCTGACACAGGAGGGGGTGCAGACCCTGAGACAGTCCCTGGGATCACTGTGCTGAAGCAGGAGGGAGTGCAGACCCTGAGACAGTCCCTGGGATCAATCTGCTGACGGTGTTCTTTTGGTTTCACAGCGGATCGTATTAAGAAAGGCTTCGACTTCCAGTGGCCACAGCCGGACAAGCCAATGTTCTTCTACGTGACCCAAGGCCAGGAGGAAATTGCCAGCTCGGGAACCTCCTACCTCAATAGGTGTGTACACGTCTAATGGGTCGTCGCTCAGTCCAGCTCCTAGCTACTTTAAAAACTTTTGATCAAAACCAGAATTTAAAAAAAAAACATTCTTTCAAATTTTTAACAATTTTGAATTATCGCATTTCTTTGTTTTTTTTGGGAGGAGGAAAGGGAAAGGGCAAGCTTGTGTTTACATCATCTTTCCCATCCTCAAGATCTCCCACTTCATAATCTATGGATTACTTTTGAAGTGCAGTCACTGCTGTGGAGGAAAGCACAGCAGCCAATTTGTGCACAGCAAGATCCAAGGTGTTTTTTTAACCCAGAGTTGGGGGTGAAAACGCTGCAGACATCACTGGGGATAATGATTTCTTGAACTTGTTGGAAATGAGGCTGAGGTGCAGAGAATGTACTGATCGGAGCTCTAATGTTGGCATGGCAATGGGGCAGGGATTCACCGCCAACCTGTGCCATGTCTGGTGAATTGAAGTTGAAACTTGCTCTATTTTCAGGACTGAGGCAGCCAATGTGGAGAAGATCACCACTAAACTACTGAAAGCAGGTGCCAAGCCAGATCAAATCGGCATCATTACTCCATACGAGGGACAGCGATCATACCTGGTGCAGTACATGCAGTTCAGTGGCTCTCTGCACACCAAACTCTACCAGGTACTATTACAAATATCATTGTGCTTTCTAACTAAGCTGTCAGTGCTCAGTTACTGTCTCTAACTGTCCTTTCTGACACCGTAACAAGGTTGGGGCTTCATCAGCAGACAGTAATTACTGCAGTACAAATCTACGGGTGAAATTGTTTTATCATGGCAGCGTTGCAGTATATTGGAGTGCTCTGTTGGGGATTGGCTGATGGTTTGACAATTGGAGGGATGGAGATAATGTGAAATTCCTGTTTGTGTTCGTGGTCCAGGAGGTGGAGATCGCCAGTGTTGATGCGTTCCAGGGCCGAGAGAAGGACTTCATCATCCTGTCCTGTGTCCGAGCCAACGAGCATCAGGGTATTGGATTTCTCAACGACCCTCGCCGACTGAATGTGGCCCTCACAAGAGCAAGGTGAGGGGTCGTGGGTACAAGGGCAAGGTGTGAGGGGTCAGAGGTACAAGGGCAATGTTGGGGGTGGCTACAAGGACCAGGTCCTATGTGTTCCCATCGTATCTGTTGTCGCTGGGGATAACAGTGCAGTCCTTGGTTCTGGGTGGGGTCCCTCCCTACCAGAGACTCCCCTCTCCGAGAGGTGAGTGTGGGTTGTGTTTGTGCGGGGCTGTATCTTGCAGCACAGTGTCAGTTTGTTCTTGAGCTGTCTTACAGATGTCTCCACTATCCCTACTATCTGACGCTGGAATGCATCTTCTGCTGGCTGTGGGAGGGGAGGATTTTTTTTTTTTTTAATAACAACACCTTCAGTAAACAGTATTTACACCCATTCTATAATTTGGTGTGTACAGGACATGATGCCTGTCCGCTTGAGTCTACTTGCTTCTCTGCCCTCCTCCTAACTCTTTCTCTTCTCATTCTTCGATCCCCGCCTCTCGCCAACATCACCAATAGACTGTCTCTTCTGCTTAGTTTCAAAAATGCTAATTAGTTGTTCTCTGCTTGACTGGAGGAAGATGTCCTGTGGGTGAGCAGTGTTTGGATTCCAACAACTAGAATTTAAACTTCAGCCTATTGTTCCTATTCAATGGGACAGTACACTGGAGCTACATGTTCCTTATACGGCCACTTGCCTCTGATACACTCTCCTTCACACCCGTGTCCAGAGGGTCACTCTTGTGTGGCTGCTAATGGCAGAACACTTTAGAGGAATGGCATGGCTAGTTGGGGAGTACGGTGGGATTGGGCTGTGTAAATTGGGGAGTACGGTGGGATTGGGCGCTGGGTAAGTTGGAGTGTACGGTGGGATTGGGCGCTGGGTAAGTTGGGGTGTACGGTGGGATTGGGCGCTGGGTAAGTTGGAGTGTACGGTGGGATTGGGCGCTGGGTAAGTTGGGGTGTACGGTGGGATTGGACGCTGGGTAAGTTGGAGTGTACGGTGGGATTGGGCGCTGGGTAAGTTGGGGTGTACGGTGGGATTGGGCGCTGGGTAAATTGGGGAGTACGGTGGGATTGGGCGCTGGGTAAGTTGGGGTGTACGGTGGGATTGGGCGCTGGGTAAATTGGGGTGTACAGTGGGATTGGGCGCTGGGTAAGTTGGGGTGTACGGTGGGATTGGGCGCTGGGTAAGTTGGGGTGTACGGTGGGATTGGGCGCTGGGTAAATTGGGGTGTACGGTGGGATTGGGCGCTGGGTAAGTTGGGGTGTACGGTGGGATTGGGCGCTGGGTAAGTTGCGGTGTACGGTGGGATTGGGCGCTGGGTAAGTTGGGGTGTACGGTGGGATTGGGCGCTGGGTAAATTGGGGTGTACGGTGGGATTGGGCGCTGGGTAAGTTGGGGTGTACGGTGGGATTGGGCGCTGGGTAAATTGGGGTGTACGGTGGGATTGGGCGCTGGGTAAGTTGGGGTGTACGGTGGGATTGGGCGCTGGGTAAGTTGGGGTGTACGGTGGGATTGGGCGCTGGGTAAATTGGGGTGTACAGTGGGATTGGGCGCTGGGTAAGTTGGGGTGTACGGTGGGATTGGGCGCTGGGTAAGTTGGGGTGTATGGTGGGATTGGGCGCTGGGTAAGTTGGAGTGTACGGTGGGATTGGGCGCTGGGTAAGTTGGGGTGTACGGTGGGATTGGGCGCTGGGTAAATTGGGGTGTACGGTGGGATTGGGCGCTGGGTAAGTTGGGGTGTACGGTGGGATTGGGCGCTGGGTAAGTTGGAGTGTACGGTGGGATTGGGCGCTGGGTAAGTTGGGGTGTACGGTGGGATTGGGCGCTGGGTAAGTTGGGGTGTACGGTGGGATTGGGCGCTGGGTAAATTGGGGTGTACGGTGGGATTGGGCGCTGGGTAAGTTGGGGTGTACGGTGGGATTGGGCGCTGGGTAAATTGGGGTGTACGGTGGGATTGGGCGCTGGGTAAGTTGGGGTGTACGGTGGGATTGGGCGCTGGGTAAGTTGGGGTGTACGGTGGGATTGGGCGCTGGGTAAGTTGGAGTGTACGGTGGGATTGGGCGCTGGGTAAGTTGGGGTGTACGGTGGGATTGGGCGCTGGGTAAATTGGGGAGTACGGTGGGATTGGGCGCTGGGTAAATTGGGGAGTACGGTGGGATTGGGCACTGGGTAAGTTGGGGTGTACGGTGGGATTGGGCGCTGGGTAAATTGGGGAGTACGGTGGGATTGGGCGCTGGGTAAGTTGGGGTGTACGGTGGGATTGGGCGCTGGGTAAATTGGGGTGTACGGTGGGATTGGGCGCTGGGTAAGTTGGGGTGTACGGTGGGATTGGGCGCTGGGTAAGTTGGGGTGTACGGTGGGATTGGGCGCTGGGTAAATTGGGGTGTACGGTGGGATTGGGCGCTGGGTAAATTGGGGAGTACGGTGGGATTGGGCGCTGGGTAAATTGGGGAGTACGGTGGGATTGGGCGCTGGGTAAGTTGGGGTGTACGGTGGGATTGGGCGCTGGGTAAGTTGGGGTGTACGGTGAGATTTTTTTCTCCCTGATTTAAGTTGGAACTCACCGATGTGCTGTCTGCAGGTACGGTGTGATTATTGTGGGGAATCCAAAGGCTCTGTCCAAACAGCCACTGTGGAATCACCTGCTGAATTATTACAAAGAGCAGAAAGTGCTGGTGGAGGGACCACTGAACAATCTCCGCGAGAGTCTGATGCAGTTCAGCAAACCGCGGAAGCTTGTCAACACCATCAATCCGGTGAGCAAACCATACGGCCAGACCAAGCTTGCTGGCTGTCTGGTATAAATCTATCTCAGCGAGCTGGTCCCCCTGTTTGTGAAACAGTGTATGATAGACTGGGTCGGTCCTGTATGCAGGCCAGTCGGTTGTGGCAGATTCTGTTTACACGTTCTTTTCTTTCTTGGTTTGGAGTCAACCCTTGGACCAGTTGTAGAAGAGCAGAGGTGGGGGGATTGGTGGGTCACCTTCACAATTGGCCATTTAGTGAATGTTTTAACTTGGTGTTTTGGGTGAGTTCCCCGCTTGTAATTTTATTTATTTTGCTGGCTGGCCTGTGATCTCTGCAGCGAGTGGCAGCTCCCAACTGCTGCTTGATGGCTGAGCTCGCTACATCGACCTGACCCCATATAGAGTGACTGCGGTCTGACCCCTCTCCGCACAGTGTGTCGTAATCTATTACTTGCCCCCATTGCACTGCTCCCATTACAGCTTTTGATAGTTTTTTGGGCTTTATTTAATTCTGTGTTCTTCAACACTCTAATTAATATTGATGGTCCTGTGGGCCGTGATTCTACAGCAGACCCATTCTAATCGATATCCTTGTGTTTCAGGGAGCCCGGTTCATGACCACGGCTATGTACGATGCTCGAGAGGCCATCATCCCAGGCTCTGTGTATGACCGGAGTGGTCAGGGTAAGGTTGCACTCGCTCACTTAATCTCCAATGTGAATTGAGAACAGTTGGGGCAGAAAACCTGATTGTGGATTCGCTCAAGAACAGAATCTGAAGCCAACAGGAAATGTCCCACCAGTTTTTACCCGATTCACGGTGGCTGCATTCCTGAGATTCCACTGTTGGGGTCACTATCGTGGGGCTCGCTGTCTAAGTTCAGCTTGTGATACTGTGTCGGCATTTCTTACTGTTCCCATCCTGCTGTTGTGGTGAGTGAAGCGGAGAGAGGGAGACAGCACCACTTTCTTCTTAGGCAGTCCCTCGGAACCGAGGATGACTTGCTTCCACATTAAAAATGAGCTCTCAGGTGACTGATGAGTCCAATGTGGGACCTACAGTCTCTGTCACAGGTGGGGCAGACGGCGGTTGAAGGGGTGGGTGGGTGGGGTGCTTGGGTTGACGTGCGCTCTTTGCGCTTCGCTTCCACTTGCTCCCGGCGAAGAGACTCGAGGTGTTCGGCACCTTCTCGGATGCTTTTTCTCCACTTTGTGCGGTCTTGGGCCAGGGATTTCCAGGTGTCGGTGGGGATGTTGGACTTTTTCGAGGAAGCTTTGAGGGTGTCCTTGAAGCGTTTCCTCTGCCCACCTGGGGCTCTCTTGCCGTGCCGGAGCTCCGAGTAGAGCGCTTGTTTTGGGAGTCTCGTATCGGGCATGCGGACGATGTGATCCGTCCATCGGAGCTGATCGAGCGTGGTCAAAGCTTCGATGCTGGGGATGTTGGCCTGAGCAAGAACACTGACGTTGGTGCACCTATCCTGCCAATGGATTTGCAGGATCTTGCGGAGGCAGCGTTGGTGGTACCTCTCCAGTGCTTTGAGGTGCCTGCTGTACATGGTCCATGTCTCTGAGGCATACAGCAGGGCGGGTATCACTGCTGCTCTGTAGACCATGAGCTTAGTGCCGGGTTTGAGGTCCTGGTCTTCAAACACCATCTTCCTCAGGCGACCGAAGGCTGCACTGGCACACTGAAGGCGGTGTTGGACTTCATCATCGACGTCTGCTCTTGTTGACAGTAGGCTCCCAAGGTATGGAAAGTGGTCCACGTTGTCCAAGGCCTTGTCATGGATTTTGATAACCGGGGGGACAGGTTGGTAGAGGACCTTTGTCTTCCGGATGTTTAGTGTAAGGCCCATGCTCTCGTACGCTTCGGTGAAGGTGTTGACAATGGTTTGGAGTTCGACCTCCGAGTGAGCGCAGACGCAAGCATTGTCTGCATACTGTAATTAGACGACAGAGGATGGGACGACCTTGGATCTGGACTGGAGGCGACAGAGGTTGAACAGTTTCCCGTTTGTTCTGTAAATTAGCTCCACTCCAGCGGGGAGCTTACTGAGGGTGAGATGGAGCATTGCAGCAAGGAAGATCGAGAAGAGCGTTGGTGCGATGACACAGTCTTGCTTGACCCCGGTTCGTACGTGAATTGGGTTTGTGGTGGAACCGTTGGTCAGGATCATGGCTTGCATGTCGTCGTGAAGCAGACGGAGGATGGTGACAAACCTTTGAGGGCAGCCGAATTTGAGGAGGACACTCCATAATCCCTCATGGTTGACAGTGTCGAAGGCCTTTGTGAGATCAAAGAAGGCCATGTACATCGGTTGGTGCTGTTCTCTGCATTTCTCTTGTAATTGACACGCGGTGAAGATCATGTTCATTGTGCCCCTTAGTGGGCGGAATCCGCATTGCGACTCTGGGACCTAATGCAGCAAGCAATGTGCAGCAGTCTGGAGCTCACGTGCAGGCCACCTGCCGGCTTTTCAATTGGAATAACCGCGCATGCGCAAACATTTGAATGGGCAGCGCAGCCACTTAAAGGGTCACGCAACCAAAAAGATTACAGGGAACATTGGCAGCAAGCCAACTGCGCCCACCGCCCTGTGTAAAAACTGTCTCCCTCTCTCAACACCCCGCCCCAACTCCCCGCGTAAACACTCCGCCCCCGTGTAAACGCTCCTCCCCGGCCTATACGCTCCTCCCCGGTCTATACGCTCCTCCCCCGTCTCCCCGTCTAAACACTCCGTGCTGGGTGATTGTCAAGTTTCTCCTAATGTTTGCATCTTTCTCCCCTCCAGCGGGACGTCCCTCCAACATGTACTTCCAAACCCATGACCAGATCGGGATGATTGGAGCCAGTCCCAGCCATGTTGCTGCAATGAACATCCCCATCCCCTTCAATCTGATGATGCCTCCAATGCCGCCTCCCGGATACTTTGGGCAGGCGAATGGACCAGCAGCAGGTGAGGGCTGTGTGATGGGATGTCTGTGAACCAGGGCTGGTGTGTCTGGTCACTGGTGGGGTGGGGAGGGGGTGGAGAGAACTTGACGTTGCTTTCCAGCACCAGTAAGTACTGGATTCTCAGATTGGGAAGGGGTTCATATTTTACATAAAATTTACAACCCACAATCGTGACACTTCCCTGGAGGTTTGATCTTTGAACTTGTGGAAACTGTTGGGGTGAAGTTTGGGTTCTTTAATTCCAGCTAACACTCCCTGTAACATTAGCAAGAATTCATTTTAACAGTGAATGCTTTCCTCTCTGCGTTGTAATTCTGATCCTGACCTTTGAATGGCTGATCCAGGAAGGGAAATTGGAGCATGTTCCGTGCTTGGCTTCTCGGGCACTTCCCCTGGTACATGGAGCCCCTGTGCCAACTCGCTCCGCAATTGTACACGGGGTTGCACCTTGAAAATGGAAACCCAATTTCTTCAGCATCTTGGGCAGCGGGATTCCAGGGTACAGGACGTGCAGTGGGCGAGGGGCCTGCGCTGTTCTGCGTTTTAGATGTGTTTAGCCAATGTTCCCATTAAACTTGCGCAGTTGTCGAGCTTCCGCACAGCCGGCGCACCAACTTTTAAATAAAGAAAACTGCACATGCGTGAGAATTTGAATGGGCCGCGCAGCCCGTTAAAGGGGCTGCAGACCCCCAAAAAATTCAAGGAAACATTGTGTTTAGCGCGGCTGCGCCCAGGTCACACCTGGCGGCCAGTTTCAAGGTGTGTGTTCTTGTTTCAAGGTCGTGGCATTCCAAAAGGGAAAGTTGGCCGTGGGGCTCGTCAGCGAAACCGTGGCATGGGGAACCAGCTGAGCAGCCAGTCCAACCTGCCCAACAGCCAGGCCAGTCAGGATGTGGTGTCGCAGCCATTCTCTCAGGGCCCTCTGACGCAGGGGTACATCTCGATGAGCCAGCCTTCACAAATGAGCCAGCCAGGCCTCTCTCAGCCAGAACTCTCTCAGGTAAATCTTTATACTGTCTGCACTCCACGCACGAACACCTGTCCACCTTTCAGCCATTTTACAAGAGTGAGAATCTTCTACACTTGGGCTTTTGGAGTTTTACATTTTCCTGATCCGTTGACTTGTATCCTGATCCCAGAGCTGAGCTTTGGATCGCACTCTCCATCGTAAAGTCTGACCATTTTCAGCTCTGTAATATCACCTGTCTCTGCCCCTGTGGTGCTGAAACCCTCATGTACCCTGTCACCTGCAGACTCCACTATTCCAGTGCTCTCCTGGCTACTCCCTCTTTCACCCCACCATTGTGCCTTCAGCCGTCTAGGCCCCATTCTCTGGCAGTCCCTCCCTCTCCCCACCTCCTTAAAACTCCCATCTGTGACCAAACTTTGGATCCGCTTCCTCCTTTGGTTTATGGTTTGTCTTCTGCCTCTATTAAGAACATTATAGAAATGCAAGTTGCTGTCCATTCTTTTATAGAGAATTCGACCTCCAGCCCAAATCAACAGGTTCTGAAATGTTAAAATCTCTGTGGGTTTGGGAGTTAAGCTCCTTAATCCAGTTACTGACAACAGACCTCGAGGATGCACTGGATGATTTGTGCTGATTGGATCCACGGATTGTATTTTTAACCGCACTCTCTGTATTTGCAGGACAGTTACCTGGGAGACGAGTTCAAGTCTCAGATCGATGTGGCCTTGTCGCAGGATTCCACTTACCAGGGCGAACGTGCGTATCAACATGGAGTGACCGGGCTGTCACAGTACTAGAACGTGAGCAAGCTTCTGCTAGTCACTGCTCAATCCATCAGGTTACAGGCATCTCGTGAGGCGGGGATCTCTGCCCATCCTTACAAAGCTTTCATCTGCATCTAACCCTGACCTGGAAGTGTTTGCTGTTGACACTGGGTTGATTGGGGAGTGAGGTTGGGGGAGTGGGGTTGGGTTGGGGCTCGGGGGTGTGGGGGAGGGGAGAGTGAGGTTGGGGATGGTCGGGGGGGGGGTGGAAGTGAGGTTGGGTTGGGTCCAGCTGTTACCTGTAATTAAAATTTCACAACAATTCATTCTGGTATCAAAGGGTGAAAGTTGAGTAAGTGAAATGAGGGGAGAGCCTTGTGGTTTTGTGCTGGATATTTGACGTGTCCCCTTGTTTCTCCAGGTTAAGGAGAGGCGAGCTAGGCTTGAGCCAAGCTTAGTTCAACAGTAATTCAATCTGGGGAAAAAAAACAAAAATGGATACCTGTTTCCACTGCGACTACCGAGGCATCAACTGTGAGAGAGCAACAGGAGAGAGAAACCAACCAAACGAGAGGAAGAGAAGAGAAAAGGGAGAGAGGAGGAGAGAGAGAGAGAGAGAGAGAGAGACCACTGCTAGCAGATTGAGACGAGGAGAGTGACTGGAGGAACGAAGAAATAGATGGCACTTGTGTGCCTTGTCAGCCAGGCCCGGCCTGGTCTCACACATCTACTAAACTCTATTGCTGTTACCACGCAACTCGCCCTTGGAAAGATACCACAAGCCGCTGAGACCCTGCTCCCACCTCGTCAAACAAGGGAGAGAGAGGAGGGGCTCGCGCTCAACCAACCGCTATCTGCCACATCTGGACCGCCCGTTTCCTGGAGGAGCTGGGAGACCTTCTTGGTTTTGGGAATAAAAGGGGAATGTTCTATCTCTCAGTTGTTCTCTGGACGCTACATTTAGCGATTAAACTGTAAATTTCAGCAGTTAGACCGTCGAGAAGCGAAGATTAATTTCTGGCAAAACCCAGTTGACACAGAGCTGCCTTCTGCCTCCACCCCTTCATTCACTTCAAAGTCGTGAGTTGATCTCGATGCAGGCTTTCTGCCCAGTGCTATCATTTCATGTTGCTTTCTCAAATCTTCCACTAACTGGTTTTAATGCGTGTTCAGAGTTGGGGTTGTTGAAGGGTTATCTGTGGACTGGCTATCCGATTCCAGCGCTGGGCTGTGGGAGAATTCCGCTCTTCAGACTTTTCTTTTTGCAAGTTTTACCTTTTTTAGAAAAACACAACTGCAGGGAAGCTGCTGTTGGCCACTGCTCCCCGGGAAAGAGCAATCAGTCACACCAAGACTGGTTAATCAGCTGCTGTGGATGTTTCCCCCTCATGTTCTGTGTTTGAGAAGATCCTCTTCCAAATACTTTGTTTTAGCTTCTGGCTGTGAGTGATGAGATCAGAAAGTGATTGCAGCGGTGAGTAACTGGTGCCTGCTTCAGACCCCTGATGTCTGAATCAAGTGAGGTCAGAGGGCCAGTTCGAGCAGGAGAGTGGCTGCAGCATTCTCTTTGTTGGGCAGGAGGTTGTTCATGTTGACGGTGAGAGTTTTCGTGAAGCAGCCAGTGGCAGGAGAGCCGCTTGAATGTTTTCACATGGGAGTGAGGTGATGTGCTCGGCTCAGCAGCTCTGGGAAGCAGGAACACTTCAAATTGTCTGGGTGGCTGTTTAATTCTTGTCTACTGAACATCACCGGCTAGTAACTGGAAATCGGATAGTGAAAGCTTTTAAAATACCAAACTTAACCTTTTTTTTCCCATTAATTTCGGTGGCATTTGTATTAATTACTGAATTGTTTTAAACAAGTACATTTAGAAAAGCTTTAGTGCATGTGTTGGTGCCAGTGCAGGGACTATTGGCAGTGATTCCGACTGGGCCCAGCCCCCAATCTAACAACTTTTAAACCCAAGCTGTTTTGGAAAGTAAAGAACTCTCCATCACTACCGGAAGCAGTTAATGGCAGAAAGCGTAGACGATTGTCTCTCGCACCCATGTATGATGTTCAGGGTTACGGTCTTGAGCACTGAATGAAGGCTGGGGTTTTAACCTAACGACACTAGGATGAGTCTAGAAAGGGTGCCGCACATCATCTTCTGTATTACTGTCGCACTTTGCCGAGTCGCTGTTGCCCAGAGACACTCTGGTCTATAAATTCTGCCTTTTCCCATATGAATTCGGGCAAGAAAATTCTGAGTACCAGGCAGAGCAGGAGCGGTCCAGCTGGCTGCAATACAGAACCACAGCTTCTAAAAGGCCTGGCAATTAACCCCGAGTGTGCTGTACGTTACACAATGTTGGAGAACTCTTGCAGCTGTCCAGAAATTCAACTTTAAAACCAAAAGGCACAGCGTTCGTGTGCGAAGTGAAGGTCACTGCAGGCCTCTGCTTTGGGCTTTTAAAACAAATCTTGCCTTTCAGTGGACTGAGCTGCTGAAGGTACAACAATCTACATGGGGAGTGATGCTTGTTCCACTCTCAGCCACATCTTTCACGGCCCAATCCCTTTTTGCTAGGCGTCGATCCCATTAGTTGTGTGGTATGACCCGCATTGGATGTGAAGACTAAGGCCGTGTTGCTGAGGAACACCGTTGGGTTAGCCTGTTGTGTCTAATGGCCGTATGTAGAGTGTGGGTTTGGGCAGCTGAGGGTCTCATTACTCAGCAATGCCAATCCTGCTGGTGACCAGCGGTCTGACAGGCAGCTGCTGTGGACTCGGGACGGGTGCAAACGCTGCGGCCCCTCCTGTCAAGTGGTCGAGATGTTTTGGGGCACAGGGTCTAGCTGAAAGGATTTCTCCTTTTTATGAAACTTTGTTTTTTTTTGTTTTGGCTTCCTGGCAGATTTGTTAAAAGTTCATAGTTGCATTTGTTTATGGTAATTCATTCTATCCAGCTGTGAGCCCTCCATAAAACCTAATCCATTGGAGATCACCTTCATTCACCCTCCCCTTCACTGCTTGACTCCTGCTTTGTGCTGTGTTTTATTTTGTGTAGCAGGAAGAGGAGGTTCTGATTTTAAATCCATGACGACCCTGGTGCTGGTTCTGCATCTGTTGAGTGGAAAATAACTTTTTCCAAACCTATCTGAATTGTTTTATTTTAAATCTATTTGTCTCTGTAACATGAACCATTAATAAAATTAGCTCTGCATAAAACTTGGTGTCAGTTTTTAATTCATGTGCCTCTTGTCTTTAAATCATCTACACCCCTCGATTAGATTCCAGCCTGTCACCTGGTCAGGTTGAACAATTCATTCTGTTTGACACTTCTGATAAAGAATGTCATGTAAAATGCCATTTTTAATATTGTGCTTGGAGCCTATGCTTAAATTTGTTTTTCTCTGGTTCCTGTTTGAAGTTTAAGGCAGCTCACCTGAATCCAACAGGGAGTGAGCGGAATTCAGTTTAACTGATCAGCCCTGAACTAAGGCAAGATTGGGCAGGAAAACTCGAGCCTCACAACACCCCAGCATATAGAAACATTTATTTTGGTAAATAACATGCCTGGAAAGACAACTTTTGATTTCTGTAATGGTATGGTTGAAGGCTGCCTCCCTCAAATTGCTAGTTAAATTTTTACTGTGATATGACACTCCCAGTGTGAAACCCACACTTGGGCCCTTAATTTTAAATCAAACTTTGTTTCTAATCCATGGTTCTCTTGGACCTTATTCAATACACTGCCCTGCAGTTACTGTGACAGACCCATTGCATTGAGTGCAGACTCCAGGGAACCAGTGCTGATGCGCATTGAGTGCAGACTGCAGGGAACCAGTGCTGATGCCCACTGTCCCAGATGCAGAGATCCTGCTACTGACCTTTTTTCCCTAACTTCTGGCTCACGAGATGGCCTTGGTTTAAAGTCTCAACCAAAAGAGGGCCCCTCTGACAGTGCAACGCTCCCTCAGTGCTGCACTGGACTGAGACTCAAACCCACAACCTTGTGCCATTTAACTTTCATGCTATAAATCACAGCTTCCTGCACCATCAAGGACTGCACTAATGTTGCATACGCTGGCCCTACCTTGCCTTTTTGGATATACATGCTACACCAGGAGCAAATGTGATGTAAACATTAATGGGGTGAGAATTTCTCTACCAGCTGGGCTGTGGCATCAAAATGTAAACTGAGTAATCTGCCCAAAATGGTCTAAGTTTACTGTGCTACTTGTCCAAACGTCCTCACCTACCCTCTAATTAGTGACCAGCCCCTGACACCTGCACTCCAGATGAGACGGAGACTACAGTTCCATCAGAGTCTGGGCACAACCCAGCTGTTTGTCCTTCAGGTTCTGTACAGCAGGTGAAGTGAGATGCACAGGGATTACCCAATCACATTATAACAAGGGTGATGTAATGGGTTCCCTCCCCATAATGTAAACTTACTGTCAGCGCTTGCATGACCTGTGACCCATTGCATATCACAGATAAACAAATCCAAACATTGTAGCTAGACTCGTTCTCAAACCTCTCCCTCCGAGAAGCCTCCACCACACAGGGATTCTCGGATCTACTACCACGTTTTGTAACTCAATGCAGGAATTATTCTCAGATCCAAAAGCTAAACCAGATGTTTCTGGCAAGAGGCCCCACCACGGAACTAATTGGGATAGGATGAAAAAGACACAAGGACCCTCACCTGACCCTTGCAAACTCTCTGGAATGAGGAGCAGTGTTAAAGGAAACAGGTATCGTCTGTACAACTGCTATTTTACACTGCTTTGGAATTAGAACACAAGCTGGTTCCTGTCCTAATGGCAGCAAACAAAAACCTGATAGTGGTATTGTTCCTATGTTGAGAGAAGGCCAACTGTTAAATGCCAGGTCTAAACATCACTAAAGGGTTGCTGGTCTGAGACTGTCCTAGTCCTGGGAGGGGATTCCAGCCCCTTGCTTCCCTTTCACTGCCCCCCCCTTCAGTTGCTTTCTTTTCTTCTTCAGCAGTTTGTGTTTGAGCTGAGTCGCTGCCTCTTTCTCCAGAGTCTCGCGCATTCTCCGCTGAAATCTCCGCTTCTTCTCCTTCATTTTTTCCAGTTCCTTTCTCCTCTTTGACTCCAGGTCTGGGTCCTTTTAAACAGATAAAAGAACAATCAACATAAACCAAACCAGGTTCCAGAGCCGGATGTCGCACCTTCTGTTCTGGGGCTGAGACTCAGCCTTCCGCTCAGTCTCAATCCGAGGCTGAGTGAGGTACAGACTCCACTTATTACCAACACTTCCGTGTCCAGTAAACAGACCACATCCAAACGGTTACCCCAACCTACCTTTCCTTCTAGAATCATCTGCTTCCTTTTGTTAATTTCTTTCTTTTCATCAAAGTCAGTTGACTCAAGTTCCTGGGAATTAAACACAAACAGATTCATTATTGGTGCTGCCGAAATTCCCATCTGATTAAAGCCAGGAATGTGCAACAGCCTTCCCAGCCCCACTCCCTCGCTTCGTGAGACCTGCGACTGGGCAAAGTACAGCCCCCCAGCAGGGACAGGGGTCACTTCATGTCTCCGCACGATCGGAAACCTTACCCGAGACTGGGACAAGATTCAGCCCCTCCCCAGGGGTCTGTCCCGACACCGGGTACTCACAATCTCACACTCACGCCGAGTCACATTCACGTGTGTGAGAATCTTCAGCACGTTCTCCTCGGCCACGGGAAACTCCTTCAGTTTAGTCTCTGTTGATGAAATAATCAGACATTTAAAAAGTGTTAAAACGCCACAGTCTGCAGATACTGACCCGCAAATGCCCCCCCTCCCCCCAAATCTGGGTGATACTCACTTATTTCCTCCTCAATCGCATGAACCAGGTGAATGTCGTACTGAGTAACGAGGGTGATCGAGACACCATGGCGACCTGCAAAGGAGAATCATTAAAAGCATTTCATCAGACAGCCAGGGGAAGGTGGAGAGGTGAAGCTGATCCGCCACCCCTACCTGCTCTTGCTGTCCGGCCGACGCGGTGGATGTAGATTTTGGGGAGTCCCGGTGTGTTGTGGTTGATGACGACCTGAACCGTGGGGATATCGAGACCCCTACACAGAAAGAGAAAGAGTCAGGGATTGGGCACTGGCGGTGCCGGACTAGCCAGGCACTGCCCCCACCCCGCCCATGCTCCCCCAACCCTCCCCGCCCCTCGTGTACGGGCCCATGCCATTTGATACCGAGAAGCGACGTCTGTGGCCACGAGGATCTTGAAAATGCTGGACTTGAACTTGGAAAGAGTGGAAAACCTCTCCTTCTGTAGAAAGAAAACAACCAATCAGTACAGCGCACATCAGACCCCGCCCACCCACCCCGGCTCCCTGTACTTGCCCTGGGAGTGTTTGATGGGGACAGTGCAGAGGGAGCTTTACTCTGTATCTAACCCCATGCTGTACCTGCCCCGTGAGTGTTTGATGGGACAGTGTAGAGGGAGCTTTACTCTGTATCTAACCCATGCTGTACCTGCCCTGGGAGTGTTTGATGGGGACAGTGTAGAGGGAGCTTTACTCTGTATCTAACCCGTGCTGTGCCTGCCCTGGGAGTGTTTGATGGGACAGTGTAGAGGGAGCTTTACTCTGTATCTAACCCGTGCTGTACCTGCCCTGGGAGTGTTTGATGGGGACAGTGTAGAGGGAGCTTTACTCTGTATTTAACCTGTGCTGTACCTGCCCTGGGAGTGTTTGATGGGACAGTGTAGAGGGAGCTTTACTCTGTATCTAACCCGTGCTGTACCTGCCCCGTGAGTGTTTGATGGGACAGTGTAGAGGGAGCTTTACTCTGTATTTAACCTGTGCTGTACCTGCCCTGGGAGTGTTTGATGGGACAGTGCAGAGGGAGCTTTACTCTGTATCTAACCCGTGCTGTACCTGCCCTGGGAGTGTGTGATGGGACAGTGTAGAGGGAGCTTTACTCTTTATCTAACCCGTGCTGTACCTGCCCTGGGAGTGTTTGATGGGACAGTGTAGAGGGAGCTTTACTCTGTATCTAACCCGTGCTGTACCTGCCCTGGGAGTGTTTGATGGGACAGTGTAGAGGGAGCGTTACTCTGTATCTATCCCCGTGCTGTACCTGCCCTGGGAGTGTTTGATGGGACAGTGTAGAGGGAGCTTTACTCTGTATCTATCCCCGTGCTGTACCTGCCCTGGGAGTGTTTGATGGGACAGTGTAGAGGGAGCTTTACTCTGTATCTATCCCCGTGCTGTACCTGCCCTGGGAGTGTTTGATGGGACAGTGTAGAGGGAGCTTTACTCTGTATCTAACCCGTGCTGTACCTGCACTGGGAGTGTTTGATGGGACAGTGTAGAGGGAGCTTTACTCTGTATCTAACCCCATGCTGTACCTGCCCTGGGGGTGTTTGATGGGACAGTGTAGAGGGAGCTTTACTCTGTATCTAACCCGTGCTGTACCTGCCCTGGGAGTGTTTGATGGGACAGTGTAGAGGGAGCTTTACTCTGTATCTAACCCGTGCTGTACCTGCCCTGGGAGTGTGTGATGGGGCAGTGTAGAGGGAGCTTTACTCTTTATCTAACCCGTGCTGTACCTGCACTGGGAGTGTTTGATGGGACAGTGTAGAGGGAGCTTTACTCTGTATCTAACCCCATGCTGTACCTGCCCTGGGGGTGTTTGATGGGACAGTGTAGAGGGAGCTTTACTCTGTATCTAACCCGTGCTGTACCTGCCCTGGGAGTGTTTGATGGGACAGTGTAGAGGGAGCTTTACTCTGTATCTAACCCGTGCTGTACCTGCCCTGGGAGTGTGTGATGGGGCAGTGTAGAGGGAGCTTTACTCTTTATCTAACCCGTGCTGTACCTGCCCTGGGAGTGTTTGATGGGACAGTGTAGAGGGAGCGTTACTCTGTATCTATCCCCGTGCTGTACCTGCCCTGGGAGTGTTTGATGGGACAGTGTCGAAGGAGCTTTACTCTGTATCTAACCCGTGCTGTACCTGCCCTGGGAGTGTTTGATGGGACAGTGTAGAGGGAGCTTTACTCTGTATCTAACCCGTGCTGTACTTGCCCTGGGAGTGTTTGATGGGACAGTGTGGAGGGAGCTTTACTCTGTATCTAACCTGTGCTGTACCTGCCCTGGGAGTGTTTGATGGGACAGTGTAGAGGGAGCTTTACTCTGTATCTAACCCGTGCTGCACCTGCCCCGGGAGTGTTTGATGGGACAGTGTAGAGGGAGCTTTACTCTGTATCTAACCTGTGCTGTACCTGCCCTGGGAATGTTTGATGGGACAGTGTAGAGGGAGCTTTACTCTGTATCTAACCCGTGCTGTACCTGCCCTGGGAGTGTTTGATGGGACAGTGTAGAGGGAGCTTTACTCTGTATCTAACCCGTGCTGTACCTGCCCTGGGAGTGTTTGATGGGACAGCGTAGAGGGAGCTTTACTCTGTACCTAACCCGTGCTGTACCTGCCCTGGGAGTGTTTGATGGGACAGTGTAGAGGGAGCTTTACTCTGTACCTAACCCGTGCTGTACCTGCCCTGGGAGTGTTTGATGGGACAGTGTAGAGGGAGCTTTACTCTGTATCTAACCCGTGCTGTACCTGCCCTGGGAGTGTTTGATGCCCCTCCCAAAATTCACTAACTCCAAGACAGAATTGTGAGGGCGAGTCACTTGTAGAACATGTAAACGGTTTTTAAATATTTATTTACTGATTACTCATTAAATCCAGGTCAGCAATGTAGGTTTTAGTTGGAACAATATTAAGCTCATCCTGACGATAACCCTGGATCGAGGTCAGTGCGATCCCAAACTGCGCACGGAGACACACACCTGCTTCATCATGGAGTGAAGGGCGCCGCACTGGAAGCTGAACCTTCGCAGCATCATGGTCAGGATCTGACACATTCTGCAAAACACAATCAGAAATCAGACCAGAACCCACTGGAGGGGCTGCAGAGAGTAATCCTGTGTGTTGCACACTCACTCACACAATCACACACATGCGAGTTCAGTCAGACGTGCAAACACTTCCTCCTGTCCCCCTCACACTCAAGGCACAAATGGAACTCACTTGCATGTGCTTGTGAAAATGATAACGGCCCAATCCTCGTGTTCATCCTGAATCTGCTGGATAATGTGCACTAGGTAAGCTTCTTTCACCCGCTCGGGAATCAGGAGGTAATGCTGCTCCAGCTCAGACACCGTGCGAACTCTAGAGACAGACAGATATGTCAGCTCAGTCCAAACCAATCTCCGTCCGGTCACACCGCCCCACCAGGAGATAACGACCACCTTCAGAAAAATCCCACATTCCTCAAACCAGATGGAGGGTTTAACGAGTGATTGGAGGGAATTCTCTGGCCGCCACCTGAAGTGCACCATCGGTCACCAGCAACGTGATAGAAAAGGACCCGTGCAGGCCGCTCATTGGCTTCTCCATTGTAAATACCGCGCACTAAAAGAAACGGGCCACACAGGAAAAAGCGCAGCTTACAGTGAACATTGGTCACTGGGGTCACTCGCATCATACAGTGAGCAGCCCCCGCCCCACCCCCCCAATGGGAGGAGAGGGAGCTTTACTCTGTATCTAACCAGTGTTGTATTTTTACTTACTCAGTCTGGGACTCCCAGAAGAACGGCTTGTTCATCGCGATCTTCTGGAGCTGCTGTAGAGTGTCGGTGAGGGTTGCACTGAACAGCAGTGTTTGTCGTTGGGTCGGGAGAGCGCCGAGAATCACCTGCAGGTCCTGCGTGAAATCTGTACAACCCTGCTCCAGCAGCCTATCAGCTTCATCCAATACCTACGTCAAAGGTTAACACTGAGAAATTAACGGGAAATTGGAAACTATACAATCAGCAAAATCCAAAGGGTCTCCCCTCGTTGCCGCGATGTTGCTCACTGACTAAGGAACATCCAGGCGCACAGTGAGTGGGGTCAGCAATCCCCGCACCATACTCCAGCGAGAGAGAATGTGGGTGCTGCTGGGGCTGGAGAGGTTGGGTAGTGCTGTGCCCCAGGGGTCGGTGCTGGGTCCACTTCTGTTCCCAGTATTTTGATGATTTGGATTGGGTACAGGGAACACAAGATAGAAATTTGCTAAGAACATAAAGTCATAGAGTCATAAGAGTTATACAGCACAGAAAGAGGCCCTTCGGCCCATCGTGTCCGCGCCGGCCATCAAGCCGTGTCTATTCTAATCCCATTTTCCAGCACTTGGTCCGTAGCCTTGTATGCTATGGCGTTTCAAGTGCTCATCTAAATGCTTCTTGAATGTTGAGGGTTCCTGCCTCTACCACCCTTTCAGGCAGTGAGTTCCAGATTCCAACCACCCTCTGGGTGAAAAAGTTTTTCCTCAAATCCCCTCACCTTGAAACTATGCCCCCTGGTTACTGACCCCTCTACTAAGGGGAAAAGTTCCTTTCTATCTACCCTATCTATGCCCCATATAATTTTGTACACCTCAATCAGGTCCCCCCTCAGCCTTCTTTGCTCTAAGGAAAACAACCCCAGCCTGTCCAGCCTCACTTCATAGCTGAAGTGCTCCAGACCAGGTAACATCCTGGTGAATCTCCTCTGCACCCTCTCCAATGCAATCACATCCTTCCTATAGCATGGCGACCAGAACTGCATGCAGTATTCCAGCTGTGGCCTAACTAGCGTTTTGTACAGCTCCATCATAACCTCCCTGCTCTTATATTCTATGCCTCGGCTAATGAAGGCAAGAATCCCATATGCCTTTTTAACCACCTTATCCACCTGTTCTGCTGCCTTCAGGGATCTATGTACATGCACACCAAGGTCCCTCTGATCCTCTGTCCTTCCGAGGGTCTGACCATTCATTGTGTATTCCCTTGCCTTGTTAGTCCGTCCAAAATGCAACACCCCTCACTTTTCAGGGTGAAATTCCATTTGCCACTGTTCTGCCCATCTGACCAACCCGTCTATATCGTCCTGTAGCCGGAGGCTTCCCTCCTCGCTATTTATCACCCCACCAATTTTCATGTCATCTGCGAACTTACTGATCATACCTCCTACATTCATATCTAAATCATTAATGTACAGTACAAACAACAAGGGACCCAGCACCGATCCCTGCGGTACACCACTGGACACAGGCTTCCAGTCACAAAAGCAACCTTCGACCATCACCCTCTGCCTCCTGCCACTAAGCCAATTTTGGATCCAATGTGCCAAATTGCCCTGGATCCCATGGGCTCTTAACTTCTTAACCAGTCTCCCATGCGGGACTTTGTCAAAAGCTTTACTGAAGTCCATGTAGACTATATCAACTGCACTACCCTCATCCACAAACCTAGTCACCCCTTGAAAAATTCAATCAAATTGGTTAGACATGATCTCCCCCTGACAAAGCTATGCTGACTCCTTGATTAATCCTTGCCTCTCCAAGTGGAGACTAATTCTGTCCCTCAGAATTTTTCCAATAATTTAGGCTCACTAGCCTGTAATTCCCTGGTTTATCCCTACTACCCTTTTTGAATAATGGTACTACGTTAACTATCCTCCAGTCCTCTAGCACCTCCCCTGTGGCCAGAGAGGTTGTGAAAATTTCTGTCAGAGCCCCTGCAATCTCCTCCCTTGCCTCACACAGCAGGCTGGGATACATCTCGTCTGGGCCTGGGGATTTATCCACAAAGGTAGGGCATTTGGCAAAACACAGTTTAACGGGGTACGGGCGAGGTGATGCATTGCAGGCAGAGACAGTCAAGAGGAGATTTAATAGAGTTTTTTTTAATTGTGAAGGGTTTTGAGAGTGACTAAGGAAAGATGATCCTCTCTGGTTGGGGAGTCGGGTGAGAGGTCATCAATTTAAAACTCACTAAGAGAATAAGGAGAGACGTTAGGATAAACGTATTTTTACAGCGTGTTGTAGCATGGAATGCTTTGCTACAGAGATCGGTTGAGGCACAGACCATTGCAAATTTTAATAGAAAGTTGGATAAATATTTGAAGCAGCGGAAGATAGAGCTATGGGGAGAGAGCGGGGCAGTGGGATTAGTTTGGGATTGATACTGGGCTATGGGGAGAGAGCGGGGCAGTGGGATTAGTTTGGGATTAATACAGGGCTATGGGGAGAGAGCGGGGCAGTGGGATTAGTTTGGGATTAATACAGGGCTATGGGGAGAGAGCGGGGCAGTGGGATTAGTTTGGGATTGATACAGGGCTATGGGGGAGAGCGGGGCAGTGGGATTAGTTTGGGATTGATACTGGGCTATGGGGAGAGAGCGGGGCAGTGGGATTAGTTTGGGATTGATACAGGGCTATGGGGAGAGAGCGGGGCAGTGGGATTAGTTTGGGGATTGATACAGGGCTATGGGGAGAGCAGGGCAGTGGGATTAGTTTGGGATTGATACAGGGTTGTGAGGAGAGAGCGGGGCAGTGGGATTAGTTTGGGATTGTTACAAGGTTGTGAGGAGAGAGCGGGGCAGTGGGATTAGATTGGGATTGATACAGGGCTATGGGGAGAGAGCGGGGCATTGGGATAAGTTTGGGGATTGATACAGGGCTATGTGGAGAGAGCGGGGCAGTAGGATTAGTTTGGGATTGATACAGGGCTATGGGGAGAGAGCGGGGCAGTGGGATTAGTTTGGGATTGATACAAGGCTATGGGGAGAGAGCGAGGCAGTAGGATTGTTTGGGATTGATACAGGGCTATGGGGAGAGAGCGGGGCAGTGGGATTAGTTTGGGATTGATACAGGGTTGTGAGGAGAGAGCGGGGCAGTGGGATTAGTTTGGGATTGATACAGGGCTATGGGGGGGGGAAGAGCGGGGCAGTGGGATTAGTTTGGGATTGATACAGGGCTATGGGGAGAGAGCGGGGCAGTGGGATTAGTTTGGGATTGATACAGGGCTATGGGGGGGGGGAAGAGCGGGGCAGTGGGATTAGTTTGGGATTGATACTGGGCTATGGGGAGAGAGCGGGGCAGTGGGATTAGTTTGGGATTGATACAGGGCTATGGGGAGAGAGCGGGGCAGTGGGATTAGTTTGGGATTGATACAGGGCTATGGGGAGAGAGCAGGGCATTAGGATTAGTTTGGGGATTGATACAGGGCTATGGGGAGAGAGCGGGGCAGTGGGATTAGTTTGGGGATTGATACAGGGCTATGGGGAGAGAGAGCAGGGCAGTGGGATTAGTTTTGGATTGATGCAGGGCTATGGGGAGAGAGCGGGGCAGTGGGATTAGTTTGGGATTGATACAGGGCTATGGGGAGAGAGCGGGGCAGTGGGATTAGTTTGGGATTGATACAGGGTTGTGAGGAGAGAGCGGGGCAGTGGGATTAGTTTGGGATTGATACAGGGCTATGGGGGGGAAGAGCGGGGCAGTGGGATTAGTTTGGGGATTGATACAGGGCTGTGGGGAGAGCGGGGCAGTGGGATTAGTTTGGGATTGATATAGGGCTATGGGATTAGTTTGGGATTGATACAGGGCTATGGGGAGAGAGCGGGGCAGTGGGATTAGTTTGGGATTCATACAGGGCTATGGGGGGGGGGGAGAAGAGCGGGGCAGTGGGATTAGTTTGGGATTGATACAGGGCTATGGGGAGAGAGCGGGGCAGTGGGATTAGTTTGGGATTGATACAGGGCTATGGGGCGAGAGCGGGGCAGTGGGATTAGTTTGGGATTCATACAGGGCTATGGGGGATTAGTTTGGGATTGATACAGGGCTATGGGGAGAGAGCGGGGCAGTGGGATTAGTTTGGGATTGATACAGGGCTATGGGGAGAGAGCGGGGCAGTGGGATTAGTTTGGGATTGATACAGGGTTGTGAGGAGAGAGCGGGGCAGTGGGATTAGTTTGAGATTGATACAGGCACCGAGCGGCTCTGCATTCATTCCACCACAAGAGTCCCTCAGAGTCACGGAAAGTGGTCCACCCTCTGGTGGCAGCAAGTTGGTACTGCAACAACCCCCGACCCCGCCATTGACCCTCCCCCAATTTCTGAAGCCACCTTTCCCCCAATAAGGCGGCGGCTGGGATTGTGTGGATCCCCAGAGGAACATTCTTTCACCCTCTTGCCTACCAGAAATTTAATTTTCTTCAGGCTGAAGGTGTTGGAACTCCGGATGTGGTCGGCCAGACGCCCTGGAGTTGCTATGACAATGTGAGGTTTTCTGGAGAGTTCTAGCGCCTGTGCAACCATATCTGGGGAGGGAAGGGTCAGACAGTAAGACCACAACAAAACAGCTCCGGACACGCGGGCGCTCCCGACATGCGGGCGCTCCGGACAGATACGCACCCATTCCGCCAACAACAACACAGTCCCGCAAACGCAGCGGCTTCCCGAGGACCCGGAACTGCTCCGCGATCTGATAGGCCAACTCCCTGAGAAGGGCACAAAATACATCTTGGTTAAACTTCAGTTTTGATGTCAGCTCGTGTTCACAGACCGATTGCTGGTTCCGATCACCACGGTCTAAGCTGCCCAATATCACTGCTAAATGTGGCCACAGTTTATGAGGAACAAGCTGGCACTTGACTGAATTTAGAGAAGTGACAGTTAACTTGTACTCCTGACCATCGAGGGCTGAGAGAGCCCGGGCCCTGAGAGAGCCCGGGCCCGAGAATGTAAACCGATAATTCCTGGGATTGCCCCAGTGACGGTGCGGGGCCGAGCCCCGGGGCTTCGAGGTCGCTCACCTGGTCGGGGCGAGCACCAGGCAGAAAATTCCGAATGGATCCTCGGACAGTTTCTGAAGAACCGGCAGAACGAAGGCCGCTGTTTTTCCGCTGCCAGTTTTAGCGCAGCCCAGACAGTCGCGGCCTAGGAGAGAAAACACAACACAGTTAAAATACCGGAAATAACAACAGAAAATGCTGGAAAAACTCAGGTGGTCAGGCAACATCCGTGGAGAGAAATTTGAGTTGACGTTTCGGGTCGAACCCTTCTTCAAAACTGGAAAGAAAAGAAAACAGATCGAAGGCAAAGCTGCGATCGGACGAAAGAAGTGAAAGAAACAAAAGAAGTAAAAGAGACAATAAAAGGTATTCGAAGCCAGACGAGACGGTAATAGGCTGAGATTAGGTGTGAAGTGTACTGGCAGTTCTCTCTCCCACCTGGCAGCTATCTCTTGCCCTGCCAGTGCACTTCACACCTAATCTCAGCCTATTACCATCTCGTCTAGCTCTTTTGTTTCTTTCACTTCTTTTGTCCGATTGCAGCCCTGCCTTCGATCTATTTAATTTTATTTCCAGTTTTGAAGAAGGGTTCGACCCGAAACGTCAACTCAAATTTCTCTCCACGGATGTTGCCTGACCTGCTGAGTTTTTCCAGCATTTTCTGTTGTTATTTCGGGTTTCCAACATCCGCAGTATTTTGCTGTTGTACTGGTTAAAATACCGGAGCCGGGTCACAACCAACACAACATTTACAGGAGCGTCAATCAGACAAATTCAACCCGAGTCACAGGAGACACTGGGCCAGGCTCGTCTCACAGGAGGCGGGGGTCCCAGAACTCGGGGCCCCGGTGGCTGAAGGCCCGGCCGCCGGGGGGTCGAGGGTCAGGGTGGGGTCGGTGTGGGGTTGGGGGTCAGGGTGGGGTCGGTGTGGGCTTGGGGGTCGGGGGTCCAACACAAGAGCCCGGAATTGGCGGAGGCCGAGAGATCCCGGGGTTTATTCCAAACCCTGAGGGGGTTAAAGCCTGGGGCCTGGTCACACTCTGACCCCGGGGGCTGAGCTCGGCCTAGTTGGGGGACGCGGAGCCCCCGCTCA
Organism: Somniosus microcephalus; assembly: GCF_052327205.1. Classification (NCBI taxonomy): domain Eukaryota; kingdom Metazoa; phylum Chordata; class Chondrichthyes; order Squaliformes; family Somniosidae; genus Somniosus; species Somniosus microcephalus. The sequence goes on from NC_140999.1 coordinate 1,256,403, forward strand.
CTCACCCCGCAGGATGGCCGGGATGCAGCCCACCTGCACCGCGCTGGGTTGCCGGATGCCGAGGTGCGCGGCCTGCTCCGCCAACCAGGCCCGAATCCCCAGCTCCGCCAGCGCCATCTTTCATCTGGGCGGAAACCCAAACGGCGGCTTCCGGTCCCGTTTGCCAAAGTTTCCAGTTTGTTGTAAAATGGCGGAAAGGTCACGGACTGACCCGGAAGCAGCTGCCCATGACCCAGTGACCCTTTCATTGCCCTCAGGATGGACAATCAGCAACTTCTGCACCAATGGACCCAGGACTCTCCATAAACTCAACACACAGCCTGTCCAAACAATGCAGCGGCAATCTACACAGGCAACAGAAAGTCTTTGTATTTGTTCCTGGGATGTGGGCGGCCCTGGCAAGGCCGACATTTATTGCCCGTCCCTGGTTACCCTGGAGACGGTGGCGGTGAGCCGCCTTCCTGAACCGCTGCAGTCCGTGTGGTGAAGCTGCTCCCACAGTGGGTGGGTGAGGGTGAGATTGGGGACTGACCTGCCCCAGGTCTGGATCGGATGTGTTTGATGGATCAGATGGTCTTTTCGCCTTGTCCCAGTTATTGGTTCCATCACAGGGTCTCCCAACCTCAGAACGCATCAGAGTAACGTTACTCAAGATCCTGGTTTAGAGTCATAACAGCACAGAAGGAGGCCATTCGACCCATCGAGTCCGTGCCGGCTCTCCGTAGAGCAATCCAGTCAGTCCCATTCCCCCACTCTATCCCCGTAGCCCTGCAAGTTTATTTCCCTCAAGTGCCTATCCAGTCTCCCCTTGAAAACATTGAGTGTCTCCACTTCCACCACTTCCGTCGGCAGCGAGTTCCAGGTCCTCACCACTCGCTGCGTAAAAAAGTTTTTCCTCACATCCCCCCTGTATCTCTTGCCCAAAAAGCTTAAATCTGTGTCCCCTAGTCCTTGTACCATCAACTAGTGGGAACAGCCTTTTCTCATCTAGCCTATCCAAACCCGTCATAATCCTGTACACCTCGATCAAATCACCCCTCAAACTGCTTTGCTCTAATGAAAACAAATCCAGCTTCTCCAACCTGTCCTTGTAGCTAAGAGCCCTCATCCCCGGAACCATTCTGGTAAATCTCCTCTGCACCCTCTCAAGTGCCCTCACATCCTTCCTAAAGTGTGGTGACCAGAACTGGACGCAATACTCCAGTTGTGGCCAAACCAGTGCTTTATAAAGGTTCAGCATAACTTCTCTACTTTTGTACTCAATACCTCTATTTATGAAGCCCAAGATCCCATATTCTTTGCTAACCACTCTCTCAATATGTCCTGCCACCTTCAGGTACCTATGCACATTAACTCCCAGGTCCCTCTGTCCCTGCACACTCTTTAAAACTGCCATTAAGTGACTATTGCTTCTCCCTGTTCCTTCTGCCAAAATGCATCACCTCACACTTCTCTGTATTAAATTCCATCTGCCACTTGTCTGCCCATTCTGCTAGCCTTTCTATGTCCTGTTGCAGTTGTTTGATATCATCATCGTTTGCCATACCCCCAAGTTTGGTGTCATCGGCAAATTTAGAAATTCTACTCTGTATTCCAATATCCAGGTCATTTATATATATTTTTTTGAGGATGTAACTGGTAGAATAGATAAGGGAGAACCAGTGGATGTGGTGTATTTGGACTTTCAGAAGGTTTTCGATAAGGTCCCGCATAAGAGATTAGCGTGTAAAGTTAAGGCACATGGGATTGGGGGCAAGGTACTGACTTGGATAGAGAACTGGTTGGCAGACAGAAAGCAAAGAGTTGGAATAAACGGGTCTTTTTCCGAGTGGCAGGCAGTGACTATTGGGGTACCGCAGGGATCGGTCCTAGGACCCCAGCTATTCACAATACATATTAATGATCTAGACGAGGGAACTACACCCCTTCCAGGTGAAACAGCGATTTACTTGTACTTCCTGCAATCTAGTATACTCTATTCGCTGCTCACGATGCGGTCTCCTCTACATTGGGGAGACCAAACGCAGATTGGGCGACCGCTTTGCGGAACACCTCCGTTCAGTCCGTAAGGGTGACCCTGAGTTTCCGGTCGCCTGTCACTTTAATTCTCCGCTTCACTCCCACTCTGATCTCTCTGTCCTCGGCCTATTACATTGTTCCAATGAAGCTCAACGTAAGCTCGAGGAACAGCACCTCATCTTTCGATTAGGCACTTTACAGCCTGCCGGACTCAACATCGAGTTCAACAATTTCAGATCATAACCTCGGCCCCTATTACATTTTTACTTATATTTTTTATCCACACCTTTGTTTTGGTTCCCCCCCCTTTCTTTTTTTTCCTCTCCCACATGGCAGCTGTCTCTCATACTGCCAGCGCATTTCACACCTAATCTAGAGCCATCTTTTGTCTCCACTAGTCCTATCACCATCTCGTCTCGTTTTGAATACCTCTTAATGTCTCTTCTCTTTTGTTCTCTCCCAGCCTGGCCTCTTAATCTATTTCATTCCCTGTGCCTCTTTAGTCTTGATAAAGGGTTTTGACCCGAAACGTTGACTCTAATTTCTCTCCACGGATGTTGCCTGGCCTGCTGAGTTTTTCCAGCATTTTCTGTTGTTATTTTAGATGTAATATCTCCAAGTTTGCAGACGACACAAAGCTGGGTGGGCGTGTGTGCTGTGAGGAGGATGTCGAGAAACTCCAGTATGATTTGGACAGGTTGGGTGATTGGGCAGATGCATGGCAGATGCAATATAACGTGGATAAATGCGAGGTTATCCACTTTGGTGGCAGAAACAGGAAGGCAGATTATTATCTGAATGGCAATAGATTGGGAGAAGGGGAAGTGCAACGAGACCTGGGTGTCCTTGTGCACCAATCGCTGAAGGTAAGCATGCAGGTGCAGCAGGCGGTTAAGAAGGCAAATGGTATGTTGGCCTTCGTAGCGAGAGGGTTCGAGTACAGGAGCAAGGATGTCTTGCTGCAGTTGTACAGGGCCTTGGTGAGACCACACCTTGAGTAGCAGTATTGGTCACCTTATCTGAGGAAGGATGTTCTTGCCATGGAGGGAGTGCAGCGAGGATACCTGGGATGGCAGGAATGACGTATGAGGAGAGATTGGGTTGATTGGGCTTATACTCGCTGGAGTTTAGAAGAATGAGAGGGGATCTCATTGAAACTTATAAAATTCTAACAGGACTAGACAAACTAGATGCAGGAAGGATGTTCCCGATGGCGGGGGAGTCCAGAACCAAGGGTCACAGTCTAAGGATAAGGGGTAAGCCATTTAGGACAGAGATGAGGAGGAATTTCTTCACCCAGAGAGTGGTGAACCTGTGGAATTCTCTACCACAGAAGGCAGTTGAGGCCAATTCATTGAATATATTCAAGAGGGAGTTAGATATATTTCTTAAGGCTAAAGGGATCAAGGGATATGGGGATAAGGCAGGGACAGGGTACTGAGTTTGGATGATCAGCCATGATCTCATTGAATGGCGGAGCAGGCTCGAGGGTCCAAGTGGCCTACTCCTGCTCCTATCTTCTATGTTTCTATATCAAAAAAAGCAGTGGCCCCAGCACTGACCCTTGGGGAACACCACTGTCTACCATCCTCCAGTCTGAAAAGCAGCCATTTACCACAACTCGCTGTTTTCTGTCTTTCAGCCAATTCATTGTCCAAGCTGTCACTGACCCTATTCCATGAGCCTCAATTTTGTTAACCAGCCTTCTATGTGGTACTTTGTTAAACGCCTTCCGAAAATCCATGTAGTTCCATGTGTTCTTTTGAGGCTAGAAGGTGTAATTACTCTCCATTCTTGAAATGAATAGTAGGTTCACACATAGATCAGGTTGCAGATGAGAACCCCGGTTTGGTTTGATTGACAGGTCTTTAAGAATTTATAGCCTTAGGCTTTAACTATCAAACAAATTTATTAACCAGCAAAACAGTAAGTAACCAAGTTGGATTTAAGAGTGGTTATTAAATTAATGAGGATATAACAGGCAGTCAAGACTTTCAAATGGAATGGTGTATTATGTGGTAAATCTTCTGTCAGCAGTCACTCCAGATCGTGGGAATAACTGAATCATGACTCCATAAAGAGCAGGACTGGCAACTAAATATTGCAGGATATAACATAATCAGAAAGGACAGAGAAGGAAGAAGGTGAATGGGGTATCTGTACTAATCAGAGATAAGATAATGCCAGTAGAAAAAAGGGACATAACTAACAGATGGTTAGAAACAGAATCCACAGAGATTGAAATAAAAGATAAGAAGGGATCGATCACGTTAATAGGGGTACACGACAGACCACCTAATAGTGGAAACGAGGTGAAGGAAGAAATATGTGAAATGAGTAAAAGACATCGAATAATAATCATGGGAGATTTTAACTATTTCCAAATAAACTGGCAAGAGGTAGTGAAAGGGGAAAAGGGAATGGAGTTTTACAGAGCGTTCAAGACTCTTCTTACTCAGTATGTAAAAAGCCCAACACAGCTGGATCTAGTAATGGGAAATGAATCAGAACAGACAAGAGAAGGAAGCACTGGGGAGCATCTAGTCAATAACATAATTAGGTTTAAGATAAAGATTGAGAAGGACAAAAGACAAAGACCAAAGTGATAAATTGGAAAAAGCTGATTTTGAGGGGATGAGAATGGAACGAGGGAAAATAAACTGGAAAAACTGACAAACAAAGAAATAGAACAGCCGTGGGAAACATTTAAAAAGTTGATCAATAGAGTCCAGGAGAAACATATCCCTCTAAAGAGCAAGAACAATACAATACAATACAATACAAATCGCTTTATTGGCATGATAAGGTACATCTTATGTTGCCAAAGCATCAAAATACATTTATGGTTGAACACATAAACGCGGTTCCATTCATACAGTGTATAAACAGGTATATCCCTGAGTTTATAAATATATTTTCGCCTTGTTTATATATACTCTTGTCTTAGTTTACTGGTTGTCCCTCTGTTCATGGCAAGCTGTAACATAGTGTGCCGCCAGTGTTACACAGCTTCTCTCCTCCCCCAGTAGGAATGGGAGTTTTTGGTTGTCAGTCAGATTTCTGAATTCAGGGCATATTTGTGAGAATTTTTGATAGAAATTCTCTCTGATGCCCTGATATTTTCCACAGGCTGTGAGGAAGTGCATCTCTGTCTCAACTACTCCCTGACTGCAGTGAGAGCATATCCTGTCTTCTCTTGGCAGCCTGGTCTGCCTGTGTCTGCCTTTTTCGATCGCTAGGCTATGTTCGCTAAGTCTGTACCTTGTCAAGGTTCTTCTCAGTTTGTTATCCTTTACTATGGTCAGGTAATCAGCTATGTTGTATTGTCTGTTTAGGGCCAAGTAGCAATTGAGTTTGCTTTGGGTTTTTGTTGTTTCTGCCCAATATGACAGATATTTTTCCTTTTGCTTAGCGACGATTGTGTTGGGTCGAATTCTTTGTGTTACCCTGTCACTGTCCTGGGGCTGGTTATTGTTAGTATTGTTATTAGTTACTTTATTGAGTCCCAGGACTAGTTGACTGAGGGTATTCTTCTTTATGGTCAGCTCTTGGCATTTCAGGGCGTCGTAGTGATAGCATTGGGGGTTGCTCATTTGTAGGTGATTCCAAAATTTGGTGGCTTTTTTTTGGATAGTGATTATTAATGGGTATTGGCCTAGTTCCGCCCTGCATGCGTTGTTTACTGTTTTCCTTTGAGTCCGGAGGATACTTTTACAGAATTCCGCATGTAGGATCTCAATTGGGTGTTTGTCCCATTTTGCAAAATCTTGTTGTGTTAGTGGTCCCCAGACCTCACTGCCATAGAGTGCAATTGGTTCAATTACTGATTTGAAAATTTTGAGCCAAATGCTAATTGGGATTTCTATTTGGATTGATTTTTTGATGGCATAGAAAGCCCTTCTTGCTTTCTCTTTCAGTTCATTCACAGCCAGTTTGAAGTTTCCCGTAGAACTGATTTTTAAGCCCAAGTATGTGTAGTGAGTGGTTTGTTCAATTTTGGTTGTTCCTACTGTGAAATTTAGTGTGGGTCCATGTTGTTTGGATCTTTGCTGGAACACAAGGACTTTGGTTTTTTGGGGATTTATTGTCAGGGCCCAAGTCTGGCAGTACGACTCCAGCAGGTCCAGGTTCTGCTGTAGACCCTCCTTAGTTGGTGACAGCAGAACCAGGTCGTCGGCATAGAGGAGGAATTTAACCTTGGATTCATATAGGGTGAGGCCGGGTGCTGTAGATTGTTCAAGTAGTTTTGCCAATCCATTAATGTAAATATTAAAGAGTGTCGGTGAGATTGGCGAGCCCTGCGTCACCCCCCACCCCTGTGGGAAGTATTTTGTTTGTTTGTCTCCAATTTTAACTGCACATTTATTGTTTGTATACATTGATTTAATTACATCATATGTTTTACCTCCTACCCCGCTTTCGATAAGTTTCAGGAATAAACCGTCATGCCAGATGGAGTCGAAAGCCTTCTGGAAATCTACAAAGCATGCGTAGATTTTGCTTTTGTTATGGTGAACGTGTTTGTCAATTAGGGTCTGTAGGGTGAAGATATGATCGGATGTTCTATAGTTTGGCAGGAATCCAATTTGGCTTTTACTCAAGACATTGTGCTCTTCAAGGAAGTTTATAAGTCTTTTGTTTATGATGCTACAGAATACCTTCCCCAGGTTACTGTTTACACAGATGCCTCGATAGTTGTTTGGGTCGATTTTGTCCCCACTTTTGTATATGGGTGTTATGAGTCCTTTGTTCCAGATGTCAGGGAAATAACCGACACTCAGAACCAAGTTGAATAGTTTTAGGATAGCCAGTTTCAGTTTGTCGTCTGCGTGTTTAATCATCTCGTTTAGTATGCCGTCTGTCCCGCAAGCTTTTCCTGGTCGCAGGTCCTTGAGTTTTTCAAGAAGTTCTTTTTCTGTTATTATGGCGTCTAGCGGGTTTTGGTTATCTTTTATGGCCATTTCAAGCTTTTCAAGTTTTTTGCGTATTTGGTGTTGCTCTGGTCCTAGTGTGTTTTTCTGGTATAATTTTTCAAAGTGGTTTACCCATGTGTCCCCATTTTGAATGGACAAATCGTCGTGTTGTTTTTTGTGTAGTGTTTTCAAGTTGTCCCAGAAACAATTCGACTCAATGGATTCCTCCATGGAGCTGAGTGTATTCTTAATAAATTGCTCTTTTTTGGTCCTGAGTGTGTTTCTGTATTGTGTTAGCGTCTGACAATAAGTAAGGCGTAATTCCTCGTTTTCTGGATGTCTGTGTTTTTGGTTTGATAGTTTTCTAAGTTTTTTCCTCATGTTATGGCAATCATGGTCAAACCATTTTTCATAGTTTTTTGTTTTGGGTTTGTTCTTGCGAGCTTTCAAGTTTGCATTTGTTGCCAAATTATCAAAAATATTGTTTAGTTTACTAACTGCCCGGTTTACGCCTTCTTTATTGTGAGTGTATATGTTATCCAGAAAGGTGTCTAAGAGAGCTTGAGTTGATGCATTGCTAATTGTTTTCTGGTATTTTTCCGTGTCGTTTTTGGCCCATCTGTACCATTTTTTGGTGTTGTACAGTTTACTGGGTTGTGTTTCTATGTTGTTTGTTTCTGTCTTTTTGAGAAACATAGTAATTTGACTGTGATCTGACAGTGTTGTTTGTGGCTTGACTGTGAATGCTCTGAAAGAGGATGGGTCCAAGTCTGTAATCATATAGTCTACTGTGCTGCAGCCAAGAGGTGAGCAGTAGGTCGATCTTCCTAGGAGGTCTCCTATGAACCTACCATTGACAATGTACAGACCCAGGTTTCGACAGAGCTGTAGTAGCTGTTTACCGTTGGTATTTGACTGCTTGTCGCAGTTATGCCTGTATGGAAGGGAAGGGATGTCAAAGTGGTTATTCCCGAATACGTAATTGTTTCCCTGATTATTGGTGAAGTCTGGTTCTTCGCCCGTTCTTGAATTGAGGTCCCCACAGATCAACACGTTCCCCTGGGCCTGGTATTGGATAATTTCCCCCTCCATGTTGGAGAAGGTGTCCTCTTTGTAGTACGGGGAATCGATTGGAGGGATATAAAGTGCGCAAATGTAAACATCTTGGGTGTTTGAGATAATCTCCCTCTCAAGTTTGAGCCACATATGGTTTTCGCCCTTTTTTATAAATTTGATGTAATTCTTAAGTTCTGTTTTAAACCAGATCAGTATGCCTCCGGAGTCTCTGCCTTGGGTTACACTTGGTAATTTATTGGAGGGGACCACTAGCTCAGTGTACCCTTGGGGACAGCCGGTGTGTCCTTTTCCTTTATACCAAGTTTCCTGTAAAATGATAATATCTAGATCTTTAGTTTCCTCTATGAACTCTGGGGTCCTACTCTTCACTTCTCGCAGTGAAGAGCGTAGACCTTGGATATTCCAGGTCGAAATATATAAGGATTTCATGTTAAGTTTTATCTTTTTCTATGATAGGTTAAAGAGTGGTACGTGTTTGTCGTGTCTAAGTGTGGGGAAAAAAAAGATCACCCCAGTTGTCTACAAAAGTTAATACAATTTGGTTACAGTTCTTTCTATTAATTAGTCCTTGATCCATAAGGCGGAAGTAGATGCTGCTGCACATCTGCTTATTGTCTCTTAATGGATTGTTTCTGTCTGAGGTATTGCGTACGTCCTGTGCATCTCTCCCTCTGTCTGGCTGGTAGCGGTCCTATTCCCCTGTGGGACAGGAGTGGGCAGGTCTGATAATGTTGTTTTGCATGGGGATCCTCTCCGGTCTCGGTTGGTGTGGTGGTGGTCTTTGTAGTGTTCCTGATATGTACTAGAACAAACTAGCTAGTAATGACACACCAGGGACGAATAAAGAAATAAGGGCAACATTGAAACTAGAGAGAAAGGGATAGAGAGACAACAAAGGAGGATGACAAAAGGGAATAGGAAAAAGTTAGGAAAGAAGTCAAATAACACAATTAGGAAGGCAAAGAGAAACTCCAAAATTAAATTACCAAAGAATATAAAAAGAAGTGGTAAAGTATTCTCCAGACACATAAATAACAAAAGTAAAATCAGGATTGGGGACCACTAAAGGATACACACGATAAACTCACAGGTAATGACAGCAAAATGGCAGAAATATTAAATCATTACTTTGCCTCAGTATTTACTGGGGAGACTAATACGGTGGACATGACTTTGGAAGAAGTGAACAAAAAAGAAATAAAGATATTTAAGAAAGAAAGAGGGGGGGTAATAATTGATAAACTAATCAAACTTAGAGAGGATAAATAACCTGGTCAAGATGGATTGCATCCGTGCATATTAAAAGAGGTTAGGGAAGAGACAGCAGAGGCGCTATTATATATAAAAATTCATTGGAAAAGGGAATAGTGCCAGAGGGCTGGCAGACAACTAATGTGATTCCTATATTTAAATGGGGAGATAGAACAAGTCCAGGGAACTATAGACCGGTTAGCTTAACGTCGGTGGTGGGAGAGATAATGGAATCATTACTCAAAGATGTAATAGAAAAACATCTAGAAACTGAAGATATAATAAGAGTAGTCAGTGCAGATTCCAAAAGGGAAGGTCCTGCTTGACCAACCTTATTGAATTCTTTGAAGAAGTAACAGAAAGAGTAGATAAGGATAATATAATAGACGTAATCTTTTTGGATTTCCAAAAGGCCTTCGATAAGAACTGCAGAGCAGACTCATGACTAAGGTCAGAGCATGTGGAGTCAGGAACAAATAGCAGAATGGACAGCAAGCTGGCTACAGAACAGAAAACAGAGAGTGGGGCTAAAGGTAGTTTCTCAGATTGGCAAATGGTGGGAAGTGATGTTCCACAAGGATCGGTGCTGGGACCACCATTGTTCACCATTTACGTGAACAATTTGGACTCGGGAATCGGAAGTACAATTTCAAAATTTGTGGATGACACCAAACTGGGAGGTATAGTTAACACAGAGGACTGCGACAAAATACAGGAAGACATTAATAAACTTGCAGAATGGGCGTGTAATTGGCAAATGAACATCAATATAGAGAAGTGTGAGGTGGTACATTTTGGGAGGATGAATAAGGAGGCCACACACTGCTTGGATAATAAGGGGTAGATTTTGCCGAACCTGTCGGGAAGAAGGCGGGACTTCCCCTTTCGGGTTTTTGACCCGCCTACTTCGACGTCCGGCCAATCCGCGCGATTTTCCCTTGATTGACCTTGTTGAGCCCGCCCAGCGGGCTCAGCAGGCCAATTAAGGGCCACCCGGCAACAGGTGACGTCACAGACTGAAATTTCATCTGTCAAGAGTCCTTGACAGATGAAATATCAGCGTTTGACAGTTGTTTGAAGCTGTGAAACACTGACACTCTGAGTTCTGACATGAGTCATTCTGCACAGACTCAGTTAGAACTCACACCGGCACTCAAAGCTGAAGGCTGTCACTTTTGACAGATCACAGCCGTTCAGCTTTAAGTTCCGGTTGAGTGATGCGCTCCTGACGGCTACAGGAAGAAAGGCTGTTAAGGTAAGTACAGGTAAGTAAGAGTTCTTTACACACTTTAGACACACCAAACACACTTACCTTTGCACTCATGCACCCATCAATCACCTGAGCGCCGACATCGCGACCCCTTCAACCCGACGGCCCGCCTGGTCTACCTGACGTGGTTTGGAGCCATCGGGAAACCCACACAAAACCCCTCAAAATAGGGATTAGGCTAAAAACTGCCTGTTAACTACCTGTTAACAGGCAGTTAATTGGCACTAATCCCTTCCCGCCTAGTTTCGGCGGGTCCCAGTGCGGGGCGGGTCCCCGCCGCCCCTGAAACTTACGTGGGGCGGGATGGTGTCGGGACCCCCAAATTCGGGATTTTCTCCCCACACACGCCTGAAACCCCGCCTGACGGCTCACCGAAAATCTAGCCCTAAGAGTCTGAATAGGGTCGAGGAGCAGAGGGATCTGCGGGAACAGAACACAAATCACTAAAAGCAGCAACACAGGCCAATAAGGCCTTAAAAAAGCAAACAAAGCTCTGGGTTCATTTCTAGAGGGACAGAATTGAAAAGTAGAGAAACACCTCCCCCCTCCCCCTCTCCTCGCCACTCCTCTCTACCTTCCCCTCCCCTCCCCTCCCTCCCCTCCCTCTCTCTCCCCAATTTCCTCCTTCCCCTTCCCCTCTCCCACCCACAGTCTTCCCTTCTCTCCATCCATCTCCCCTCCACCCCTCCCTCTCCATCCCTCCCTCTCTCTCCCCTCCCTCTCTCCCCCTCACTCATTCTCTCCGCTCCCACTCCCATTGCCTTCCCTCCTCTCCCTCTCCATCCCACTCTCTCACTCCCTTCCTCTCCCTCCCTCTTCTTTCCTCCCTCTCCCTTTCTTCTCCCTCTCTCCCGCCCTCTCACTCTCCCTTGCTCCCTCCCTCCCTCGCTCCCTCTCTCCCCCTTCCCCCCTTCCTCTCTCTCCCTCTCCCTCCCTCTCCCCCTCCCTCCCTCCCTCCCTCTCCCTCTCTCTCCCTCCCTCCCTCTCTCTCTCCCCCCTCCCTCCCGCTCACTCTCCCCCTCCCTCCCGCGCTCTCCCCCTCCCTCTCACTCCCCCGCCCCCGCCCTCCCACTCTCTCCCCCTCCCCCCTCCCTCCCACTCTCTCCCCCTCCCTCCCTCTCCCCCTCCCTCTCCCCCTCCCTCCTCTACCCCTCCCTCCCTCCCTCTCTCGCTCCCTCCCCTCCCTCTCTCCCCCTCCTCCCCTCTCTCTCTCCCCCTCCCTCCCTCCCTCTCTCTCCCCCCCCTCCCTCCCTCTCTCTCCCCCTCCCTCCCTCTCTCTCCCCCTCCCTCCCTCTCTCTCTCTCCCACACCCTCCCTCTCTCTCTTCCACACCCTCCCTCTCTCTCTCCCCCTCCCTCCCTCTCTCTCCCCCTCCCTCTCCCTCCCTCTCTCTCTCCCCCTCCCTCCCTCTCTCTCCCCCTCCCTCTCCCTCCCTCTCTCTCTCCCCCCTCTCTCTCTCTCTCCCCCTCCCTCTCTCTCTCTCCCCCCTCCCTCCCTCCCTCTCCCCTTCCCCTCCCTCCCTCTCCCCTTCCCTCCCTCTATCTCCACTTCCCTCCCTCTCTCTCCCCCTCCCTCCCTCCCTCTCCCCCCTCCCTCCCTCCCTCTGCCCCCTCCCTCTTCCCCTCCTTCCCTCCCTCCCTCCCTCTCCCTCCCTCCCGCTCTCTCCCCCTCCCTCCCGCTCTCTCCCCTCCCTCCCTCTCCCCACTCCCTCCCTCTCTCTCCCCACTCCCTCACCTCTCCCTCCCCTCCCTCCCTCTCACTCCCCGATTTCCTCCTTCCCCTTCCCCCTCTCCTGCCCACAGTCTTCCCTTCTCTCCCTCCGTCTCCCCTCCACCCCTCCTATTATGTCCGTGTATAATTGAGACACGGACTGCAGGAGTTGATTATAACAAGTCTTTACTGAATGGAGACAACCTGGAAACTGAAACTACAGAAGCCTGCTAGGGCCTTTTATACAGGGGTGGTCACTGCCGGTACTGCAGTCTGAGACCAGTTATTCCCTTAAAGGTACATACACAACAATTCCTCCCCTTTTAGATAAACAGTACATAACATTCATTTAACAACTAAATAATAACTAATTACAATTACAATTACGGTTGCTAGATACATTGGTTGAAGTTAAGCAATTATAAGTTCAGTCTTTGAGGAGGCTTCCTGATTCTGTCTGGATAACGCCTCTTTGGGATATCAGGTTCTTCTGGCAAGGTTGAGTCGGGATCAATGTCGTTGTTTGGTTCGTCTGCTTCCAATATCACCGATTCTGCGGTAGATGCAATTGGTACTTCGGTTTCATCGCCAGGTGTATCAGATCGTGGTGTGGAGTTGACGTTTTCCAGTGACTCTAGAATCTGGTCAGCATGGCGTCTTACAATGCGCTCTCCAACGTCCACGGTATACATTAGAGGTCCTTGCCGTGTACAGATCGTTCCTGGCTGCCATTTCTCTGTGCGATAGTCCCGGGCCAAAACTGGTTGACCTATCTTAAAACTGGTCGGCCTTTCATTCATATTCTGAAACTGCCTGTTCTCCACATCTCTTCTGACGTTTGGCTTAACCAAATCCAAGCGGCATCGTAGTCTTCGATTGAAGAACATCATGGCTGGAGTTTGGTTGGTAACCGCATGTGTCGCATTCCGGTAGGCAAACAAGAAGTTATCCACCTTGTGTTGTAGGGTATATCTTCATTACACATTGCCTTGATAGCCTTCTTGAATGTTTGAACAAACCTCTCGGCCAATCCATTAGTGGCTGGATGATATGGGGCAGGTGTGTAATGCTTAACACCATTGTTCTTTAAGAACCTCCGGAACTCTTCAGACACAAACTGTGGTTCATTTTCAGAGCAAATCTGTTCAGGCAGCCCATTCCTGGCGAATATGGTTCGTAAGACTGTGATAGTTTTTTCTGTGGTGGTTGAGGACATTTTTATTACCTCTGGCCACTTTGAATGTGCATCCACCGCAATTAAAAACATCGAGTCCATAAAGGGACCAGCAAAATCAATGTGCACCCTTTGCCATGGAGATGAGGGCCACTCCCATGGATGTAGAGGGGCTTGTGGTGGGGCGTTTTGGACCTTCTGGCATCCAGTACAGCTCTTGGCCATCTCTTCGATTTCTCTATCGATTCCCGGCCACCACACAAACGCTCTGGCTAAGTTCTTCATTTTTACCCCTCCCAGATGACCCTCATGAAGCTCATTGAGCACTCTATCCTTCAATTTGGGTGGAATTACTACTCTGGATCCACACATCAAGGTTCCTCTGCACACTGACAGCTGTTCTCTTCTCGATGAGAATGCTGGCAGCAGTGGTTCGCCATGTGCTGGCCATCCCTTCACCGTTAAATCATAGACCCAGGAGAGTGTCGGGTCATTTCGTGTTTCCTTTTCTATGTTTGCATTCGTCACAGGGAGACATTCGACTATAGTCGAGTGGAATAACTCCACTGGATCCACTGCCAGTTCCTCTTCCACCGTCGGCAACGGTAGGCGCGACAATCCATCAGCATTCCCATGCTGTTTAGTTCCTTTGTACTCGATGTCATATTGGTGTGCCCCTAGGAACAGGGACCACCTCTGTAGCCGTTGTGCCGTCATTATCGGTACGCCCTTCTGAGGGTTGAAAATAGAGACGAGAGGTTGATGATCAGTTAGTAGAGTAAATTTCTGACCGTGCAGGTAGTGATTGAACTTCTTCACCCCCCACACCAGGCTGAGGGCCTCTCTGTCAATCTGGGCGTAGTTACGCTCGGCTGAAGTTAACAAGCGTGACGCAAAAGCTATCGGCCTCTCTGAACCATCAAGGAATTTATGTGACAGTACCGCCCCAATGCCGTAGGGAGACGCATCACACGCCAGTCTTATCGGTAGTGATGGGTTGTAGTGAGCCAATACTTCTCTTGAAGTGATTAGGTCCTTATTCTTCTGAAAGGCCCGCTTACATTTATCGCTCCATTTCCATGCTACTCCCGTTTGTAGTAGGGCGTTCAGTGGATGCAGAATTGTGGACAAATTCGGCAAAAACTTATGGTAGTAATTCACCAATCCGAGGAATGACCTCAGTTGCGACACATTTTCAGATGCTGGAGCCTTAACTACCGCTTCAATTTTGTCAGGGGACTTATGCAACCCCTCTTCATCAATCATGTGGCCACAATACGATATCTGTTTCTTAAAAAACTCGCACTTGGGGCGATTGGCTCGTAGCCCATGTTCACGTAGTCTAGTGAGCACCTGCTCTAGGTTGGCAAGGTGTTCACTGTCATCTTCACCTGTCACTAGGATGTCGTCCAAGTAACACTGAGTCCCCGGAATCCCTTGCAGGACTTGTTCCATCGCTCTTTGCCATATCGCCGGAGCTGATGCTACTCCGAATACCAGTCGATTATGCTGGTAAAGACCTTTGTGGGTGTTTATCGTGAGATACTTCCTAGAGGATTCTTCAACCTCCATCTGCAAATATGCTTGTGCTAGGTCAATTTTTGTAAAACGCTTCCCTCCAGATAGTGAGGCGAAGATATCTTCTATCCTTGGAAAAGGATATTGTACTGTGTGAAGGACTGGGTTCACCGTCACCTTGAAGTCCCCACAGATGCGAACCTTCCTTGGCTCCTCAGACTTATTGTTTAACGTTTTCTTCATGACAGGAATGATGGGTGTCGCCCACTCGCTCCAGTCTACCTTAGATAACACGCCTGCATTCTCCAGATTCTCCAGCTCTGCCTCGACGGCTGGGCGAATTGCATATGGTACCGGTCTTGCTTTGAAAAACTTGGGAATTGCATTCTCCTCTATTTTTATCGAGGCGGTTATGCCTTTAAGAGTGCCCAGTTCTTGTTGAAATACCTCTTTGGCGTCAGCTAAGATTGTTGACAATCGTCCAGGAGTGACGTCGTCATCCTTTTTACCAGCCACCGTCAGTGCCTGAATGGAGTGCCAGTCTAAACTTATCTTTCTGATCCATTCACGTCCCAATAACGGTGGTCCACCATCTTGCAAAATGTAGAGATACAATTTCCGTATTTTCTTGCCGTTGTATTCGACAGGCACCTGTCCTTTCCTCTGGGGTATACTTTTTGCCCCGTATACGTCCTCAAGACAATGGATGTCTCTCTCAAGGGTATGTGTGAGAATAGCCGCTCATAGTCTCGTCGATTCATGATGGTTAGAGCTGATCCTGTATCCAATTCCATTTTGACTTGGGACCCTGCTATCGTGAGGGTGACCCAAATGGTTCGGTGATCCTCTTTTGCGATTACGTTGTGAAGTTTGAGACAGCTTAGTCTCTTGTTCCCGGATTCACTATCGCTCATCTGGTCTTCGGAACTACTGTCCGTCATCTTTTGTACTTTCCTGTACGGTTCCTTAGTAGCCTTTTTGTTGTCGTTGGTCTTCTTCCCAGACCTGCAAACTCGTGCAATGTGTCCCATCTTTCCGCATTGCCTGCATATTTTGTCCTTGGACCAGCAGTCCTTCTGGTCATGGTTTGTTCTGCCGCAGCGATAACATTTTGCAAATCCCCATGTCATTTCGTGGGTGCCGTATTCCTGTGGCTTTTGTTGTATTTCCGCAGCTCCCCTTGCTGCTGCTTCGTACGATACTGCCACGCTGAAAGCCTTATCTAGTGTCAGCTCTTTCTCTGAGAGTAACCTCTTCTGGGTTCCTTCACTCAGGAGTCCACAGACAAATTTGTCCCGTAAGGTATCTGCCAGTCCTGCTCCGAACTGGCAGTGCTTTGATAGCTTGCGTAGTTCCGTAAGCTAATCAGCATTTCTCTCATTTTTATGCTGATTTCTCCTGTGGAATTTAAATCTTTCTGCTATCAGCAGCGGTGCAGGGTTTAGGTGTTCCTGTAGGATAGCAACAATTTCGTTAAAACTCTTCGCCTTCGGTTTGGCTGGAGTAATCAGGTCCCGCAATAGGCCGTACGTTCTTGCGCCCATTAAATTTAGCAATACCGATGCTTTTCCTCATCGGCTATTTTGTTTGCCTCGCAATATACCTCGACTCTTTCCACATACGTGGTCCAGTCTTCTATTGCATTATCGAAGGCAGTGATATCGCCAGTCTTTGGCATCTTGAAAATCTAAGATGGCGCCTCCCGCGCTTTTCCTTCTTCCCCGCCGAGTTAAGATGGCGCCTCCCGCGCTTTCCCGCCGCTGCCGCTGCTGCCAACGCTGTTGCTGGCGATTATATTTATTTTACTATCCTGTAATGGCGACGCCCTATGGTCTTCGCGCCTCCCTGATCGCTGCTGCCAACACCGCTCTCCGCTGTATTTTTATTTTTCTATCGCGCTTCAATATTTGCTCCGTTAATTGAAGAACCGTTCCCGTCGTGGAGCGGACCCTCTGGGACACTTCCCTCCCTCTTCTTAGGTCCGAACGCTGCCCGGCTTCGAAGCACCGGCCGCGCCCTGTGTGCTCCACCCTCTCTCTCTCTCTTTGCTTCCCGACTCGCTGCCCGGCCCCGTTGCAGAGCCACCCGATCGAGCTCTAGCCCACCGCAGCCCAGGAAGGATCAGTGCACTACCTGCCACCAGCCCGATTAGCTGGGAAACCACAGACTGGAGAACAAGCCTGGCTCTCGACAGTCTCTCCTGCACTTTTCAATTCGATGATTTGGAGGGCGGTTGCCCACGGTCGACGCCCGTTTCTCGAGTTTCTTTGGATTTTTTTTTTTCTTTCTTCTGGCTTCGACCTTCAATAACGTCGTCTGAGGTGCTGCCGAGTTGCAGGTAAGTTCGTTTCTTACTCGTCACCAGTATTATGTCCGTGTATAATTGAGACACGGACTGCAGGAGTTGATTATAACAAGTCTTTACTGAATGGAGACAACCTGGAAACTGAAACTACAGAAGCCTGCTAGGGCCTTTTATACAGGGGTGGTCACTGCCAGTACTGCAGTCTGAGACCAGTTATTCCCTTAAAGGTACATACACAACACCTCCCTCCCTTCGTCTCCATCCCTCCATCTCTCTCCCCTCCCTCTCTCTCTCTCCCCCTCAGTCCCTCTCTCTGATTCTCTCCCACTCCCATTGCCTTCCCTCTCTCTCCCTCTCTCTCCCGCTCCCTCCCTCTCTCTCCCTCCCCCTCTCTCCCTCTCTCTCCCTCCCCCCTCCCTCTCTCTCCCTCCCTCCCTCCCTTCCTCTCCCTCCCTCTCTCCCCCTCCCTCTCTCTCTCCCCCTCCCTCCCTCTCTCTCCCCCTCCCTCCCTCTCTCTCTCCCTCCCTCCCTCCCTTCCTCTCCCTCCCTCTCTCCCCCTCCCTCTCTCTCTCCCCCTCCCTCCCTCTCTCTCCCTCTCCCTCCCTCTCTCTCCCTCCCTCCCTCTCTCCCTCTCGAGCTGAGTGGCGGACCTGCAAGAGGCACAGAGTCAACGAGAGGAGGATAAAAAGAGCGTGGAGTGGAGGCCTGGGACCGGAGCTGAGAGGCGGACCTGCGAGAGGCACAGAGTCAGCGAGAGGAGGATAAAAAGAGCGCGGAGAGGAGGCCTGGGACCGAAGGCCTGGGACCGGAGCTGAGCGGCGGACCTGCGAGAGGCACAGAGTCAGCGAGCGGAGAGAGTGAAGTAAAAAGTAATCGAAGTGTGACGTCACCAGAAAGCAGGTAAGTGATTGGTTGGTGAGTATTTCTCTCTTTCTCGCTTTTTTCCAATCTTAATTTTTGTGGATTATACTTTCTAGGGTCTCTGTTGTGTAGCAGGGAGTGCTGGTAAACAAGGGCCCTTGAGTATATCATTTAATTGTAGTGTAATTAGTGGTATTGATTTGATTTAATTTAATTTGAATTTATTAAAGGGTAAGTCATAGCAGTACAGCTCGGAGTCGTGGCATGCTCCTCCTGCACTATTTGGGAAACCAGGGACGCTTCCTGTGTCCCCGGCGACCATGTGTGCAGGAAGTGTATCCAGCTGCAACTACTGACAGACCGCATTGTGGCGCTGGAGCTGCGAATGGATACATACTGGAGCATTCGCGATGCTCAGCACATCGTGGCTAGCACGTTTAGGGAGTTGGTCACACCGCAGGTAAAGGCTGCACAGGCAGGAAGGGAATGGGTGATCGCCAGGCAGAGTAGTAGGCGCAGGCAGGTAGTGCAGGGGTCCCCTGTGGCCATCCCCCTTTCAAACAGATATACCACATTGGATATTGTTGAGGGGGATGGCTTATCGGGGGAAGGCAGCAGCAGCCAACTTTCTGGCACCATGGGTGGTCCTGCTGCTCAGGACGAGAGGGAAAAAAGTGGGAGAGCTATAGTGATAGGGGATTCTATTGTAAGGGGAATAGATAGGCGTTTCTGTGGCCACAAATGAGACTCCAGGATGGTATGTTGCCTCCCTGGTGCAAGGGTCAAGGATGTCTCGGGGCGGCTGCAGGACATTCTGGAGGGGGAGGGTGAACAGCCAGTTGTCGTGGTGCATATAGGTACCAACGATATAGGTAAAAAACGGGATGAGGTCCTAAAAGCTGAATATAGGGAGTTAGGAAGTAAATTAAAAAATAGGACCTCAAAGGTAGTAATCTCAGGATGGCTCCCAGTGCCACGTGCTAGTCAGAGTAGAAATAGAAGGATATTTCAGATGAATACGTGGCTAGAGGAATGGTGCAAGGGGGAGGGATTCGAATTCCTGGGACATTGGAACTGGTTCTGGGGGAGGTGGGACCAGTACAAACTGGACGGTTTGCACCTGGGCGGGACTGGAACCGATGTCCTAGGGGGAGTGTTTGCTAGTGCTGTTGGGGAGGGTTTAAACTAAAATGGCAGGGGGTTGGGAACCTGTGCAGGGAGACAGAGGAAAGGGAAGCAAGGGTAGAAACAAAAGACAGGAAGGAGAAAAGCAAAAGTGGAAGGCAGAGAAATCAAGGGTGTAAATCAAACAGGGCCACGGTGAATAATAATTCTAAAAGGACTAAGAGTGTTAAAAAATCAAGCCTGAAGGCTTTGTGTCTTAATGCGAGGAACATTCGTAATAAGGTGGATGAATTAGCTGCGCAAATAGATGTAAATGGATATGATATAATTGGGATTACGGAGACATGTCTCCAGGATGACCAAGACTGGGAATTCAACATCCAGGGGTATTCAATATTCAGGAAGGACAGGAAAAAAGGAAAAGGAGGTGGGATAGCATTGCTGGTTAAAGAGGAGATTAACACAATAATAAGGAAGGATATTAGCTCTGATGATGTGGAATCTGTATGGGCAGAGCTGAGAAATACCATGGGGCAGAAAACGTTAGTGGGATTTGTATACAGACCCCCAAACAGTAATGCTGAGGTTGGGGATGGCATTAAACGGGAAATTAGAGACGCATGCAATAAGGGCACAGAAGTTATCATGGGTGACTTTAATCTACATATAGATTGGGCTAACCAAATTAGTAACAATGCTGTGGAGGAGGAATTCCTAGAATATATACGGGATGGTTTCCTGGACCAATATGTCGAGGAACCAACTAGAGATCAGGCCATCTTAGACTGGGTATTATGTAATGAGAAAGGATTAATTAGCAATCTTGTTGTGCAAGGCCCCTTGGGGAGGAGCGATCATAATATGATAGAATTCTTCATTAACATGGAGAGTGAAGTAATTGACTCGGAGACTAGGGTCCTGAATTTAAACAAAGGAAACTACGATGGTATGAGGCACGATTTGGCTAGGATGGATTGGGGAATGTTACTTAAAGGGTTGACGGTGGATAGGCAATGGCAAATATTTAAAGATCGCATGGATGAACTACAGAATTTGTTCATTCCTGTTTGGCATAAAAATAAAACAAAAAAGGTGACTCAACCATGGCTAACAAGAGAAATTAGGGATAGCATAAGACCCAACGAGAGGACATATAATTTGGCCAGAAAAAGCAGCAAACCTGAGGATTGGGAACAGTTTAGGATTCAGCAAAGGAGGACAAAGGGATTAATTAAGAGGGGGGAAATAGATTATGAGAGTAAGCTTGCAGGGAACATAAAAACTGACTGTAAAAGCTTCTATAGATATGTGAAGAGAAAAAGATTGGTGAAGTCAAGCGTAGGTCCCTTGCAGTCAGAATCAGGGGAATTTATAATGGGAAACAAAGAAATGGCAGACCAATTAAATACATACTTTGGTTCTGTCTTCACAAAGGAGTACACAAATAACCTACCAGAGATGTCTGGGAACATAGGGTCTAATAAGAGGGAGGAATTGAACGAAATCAGTATTTGTAGGGAAATGGTGTTAGGGAAATTGACGGGATTGAAGGCTGATAAATCCCCAGGGCCTGATAATCTACATCCTAGGGTACTTAAGGAAGTGGCCCTAGAAATAGTAGATGCATTGCTGGTCATCTTCCAAAATTCTATACACTCTGGAACAGTTCCCATGGATTGGAGGATAGCTAATGTAACCCCACTATTTAAAAAAGGTGGTAGAGAGAAAACGGGGAATTATAGACCGGTAAGTCTGACATCGGTAGTGTTGAAAATGCTAGAGTCCATTATAAAAGATGATGATCGAAGGTTGCTTTTGTGACTGGAAGCCTGTGTCCAGTGGGGTACCTCAGGGATCAGTGCTGGGTCCCTTGTTGTTTGTGATCTACATAAATGATTTGGATGAGAATGTAAAAGGTATGATCAGTAAGTTCGCAGATGACACGAAAATTGGTGGGGTGGTAAATTGCGAGGAGGAAAGCCTCAGGCTACAGGACGATATAAACGGGTTGGTCAGATGGGCGGAAAAGTGGCAAATGGAATTTAACCCTGAAAAGTGCGAGGTGATGCATTTTGGACGGACAAATAAGGCAAGGGAATACACAATGAGTGGTAGGACCCTAGGAAGTACAGAGGGTCAGAGGGACCTTGGTGTACATGTACATAGATCCCTGAAGGCAGCGGAACAGGTAGATAAGGTGGTTAAAAAGGCATATGGGATACTTGCCTTCATTAGCCGAGGCATAGAATATAAGAGCAGGGAGGTTATGATGGAGCTGTACAAAACGCTGGTGAGGCCACAGCTGGAGTACTGTGTGCAGTTCTGGTCGCCTCACTATAGGAAGGATGTGATTGCTTTGGAGAGGGTGCAGAGAAGATTCACCAGGATGTTACCTGGGATGGAGCGCCTCAGCTATGAAGAGAGGCTGGACAGGCTGGGGTTGTTTTCCTTGGAGCAAAGGCGGCTGAGGGGGGACCTGATTGAGGTGTACAAAATGATGAGGGGCATAGATAGGGTAGATAAAGAGGAACTTTTCCCCTTAGTAGGGGGGTCAATAACAAGGGGGCATAGATTCAAGGTAAGGGGCAGGAGATTTAGAGGGGATTTGAGGAGGAACTTCTTCACCCAGAGGGTGGTTGGAATGTGGAACTCAATGCCTGAAAGGGTGGTAGAGGCAGGAACCCTCACAACATTCAAGAAGCATTTGGATGAGCACTTGAAATGCCATTGCATACAAGGCTATGGACCAAATGCTGGAAAATGGGATTAGACTGGACAGGGATGGATGGGCGGTGCAGACACAATGGGCCGAAGGGCCTCTTTCTGTGCTGTAAAACTCTATGACTCTATGACTCTATGACACTTGGAAAACAGTGACAGGATCGGACAAAGTCAACATGGATTTACAAAAGGTAAATCATGCTTGACTAATCTACTGGAATTTTTTGAGGATGTAACTGGTAGAATAGATATGGGAGAACCAGTGGATGTGGTGTATTTGGACTTTCAGAAGGCTTTCAATAAGGTCCCGCATAAGAGATTAGCGTGTAAAGTTAAAGCACATGGGATTGGGGGTAAGGTACTGACTTGGATAGAGAACTGGTTGGCAGACAGGAAGCAAAGAGTTGGAATAAATGGGACCTTTTCCGAGTGGCAGGCAGTGACTAGTGGGGTACCGCAGGGATCGGTGCTAGGACCCCAGCTATTCACAATATATATTAATGATCTAGACGAGGGAACTAGATGTAATACCTCCAAGTTTGCAGATGACACAAAGCTGGGTGGGCGTGTGTGCTGTGAGGAGGATGCAGAGAAAGTCCAGTATGATTTGGACAGGTTGGGTGATTGGGCAGATGCATGGCAAATAATGTAGATAAATGCGAGGTTACCCACCTTCTCTCCCCCTCCCACCTTCTCTCCCCCTCCCTCACTCTCACCTCCTCTCTCCCACTCCACCCCTCCCTCTCCCACTCCCCCTCCCTCTCCCACTTCCTCCTTCCCCCTCTCCCTCTTCCTCTCCCTCCCTCTCCCTCCCCGCTCCCTCTGCCCCACCCCCTGCTCCCCCGCACTCCTCTCACTCTCCCCTCCCCCTCTCCCCCTCTCACCCTTGCCTCCTCCCTCCCTCTCCCCCTCCCTCCCTCTCCCTCCTCTCCCTCCCTCTCCCCCTCCATCCGCCTCTCCCCTCCATCACTCTACCTCTGCCTCCCTCCCTCTCCCCCTCCATCCGCCTCTCCCCCTCATCCCTCTACCTCTGCCTCCCGCCCTCTCCCCTCCCTCCCACTCTCCCTCTCCCTCCCTCCCTCACTCTGCCTCTCCCTCCCTCTCCCTCTCCATCTCTCATTCTCACCTGCCCCATCACTCACCCACTCTCCCTCACTCTCTCCCCCTCCTTCTCTTCCGCCCTCCCTCCCTCTCACTTACCCACCCTCCCTCCCACCCTCTCTTCCCCCATCTTCTCTCCCCCTCCCTCACTCTCGCCCCCTCTCTCCCACTCCTCCTCCCTCGCTCTCCCCCCTCCCTCTCCTTCCCTCTCTCCCCCTCCCTCTCCCCCTCCCTCCTCCCTCCTCCCTCCTTCTCCCCCTCACTCCTCCCTCACTCCCCCTCTCTCCCTCCCTCCTTCCCACTCTCTCTCCCTCCTCTCCCCTCCCTCCCCCTCCCCATCTCCCCCTCTCCCCTCCCTCCCCCTCCCCCTCCCTCCCCCTCCCCTCTCTCTCCCCCTCCCCCTCCCTCCCCCTCTCCCCCTCCCTCCCCCCCTCCCTCTCCCTCTCCCTCTCTCGCTCCCCCCTCTCCCCCCTCCCCCTCCCACTCTCTCTCCCTCCCTCCCTCCCACTCTCTCCCTCCCTCCCACTTTCTCTCTCTCCCTCCCTCCCACTTTCTCTCTCTCTCCCCCTCCCACTCTCTCGCTCTCCCTTCCTCCCACTCTCTCTCCCCCTCCCTCCCTCTCTCTCCCCCCTCCCTCCCTCTCTCTCTCCCCCCATCCTCCCTCTCTCTCTCCCACCTCCCTCCTGTAGTGTATGTGCCTTTAAGTCAGAACTACTTTTACAGCTCCTGTATACTGTAGTACCGGCAGTGACCACACCGGTATATTAGCTTTGCGCATGCCTCTGTACCCCCAGTCTTGAGACTACCCTCCTCCAGTAAAGACCTGTTTATTGTTAATGTACAGCATCCGTGTGATTATTTAATAACAGCATATCCTCTGCATCACGGATCCAACAGTGGCGACGAGTGTTGATTCGAATCTACCTGCAACATAAAAAAAAAATAGTCGAGGGCAGGAACACGGGCGTCGACCACGAGCAACTGCCCAGCCGTCAGGCAGAGATTGAACTTCGCAGGGGAGGCTGTGGAGAGCCGGGCTTGGTTCCCCAGCCACGACGAGCAGCAAGAGACCGACGACAGGTCCAGCGCAGACCCTTCCCGAGCAGCGGCGGCTGGAGCCGACCGACAGCGGAGAGAAAGCCGAGCAGCGTCGACGGGGTAAGACAGAGGGTGAAGAGCGCAGGGCGCAGCCGGGGGTTGAACACCGAGCGACGTCGAGAAAAAGAAAACAAACCGGAGAGAGAGAGGGTAAAGAAACAGCCGGGTTCTAGACTGAGCGGCGTCGAATAATATAAAAAGAAGAACGCGCAGAGCACAGCCAGGGCTCTCGGTCTGAACAGGGTCCGCGGGGCGAAGAAAGGGGAGCGCGGGAGACACCATTGAGCCGCGGAGAAGAAGGAAGAGCGCGGGAGATGCCATTTTTAGAAGCCACAGCGGAGAAGAAGGGCAAGCGCGGGAAGGAAGGAAAGCGCGGGAGGTGCCATTTTATGCCAGCGGAGAAGGGGAAGCGCGGGAGGCGCCATTTTTGACAGTTAACTCACACCCAAGGATGCCGAAGAGTGGCAGTATCTCTACGTTCGACAATGAAGTCGAAGATTGGGCAACATATGTGGAACGTATTGAGGTGTACTGCAGGGCGAATGAAGTGCCAGATGCTAATAAAGCACTGCTTCTGTTAAATTCCATGGGTGCAAAAACTTATGGGTTACTGCGAAATCTAATAACCCCAGAGAAGCCGGTAAACAAGAATTTTGAAAGCATAGTAGAAATCCTACAGGACCACTTAAACCCCACACCGCTGCTGATAGCAGAACGATTTAAGTTCCACAAAAGGAACCAACACAAAGATGAAAGCAATGCTGAGTACCTAACGGAACTGTGCAAGCTATCGAAACACTGCCAGTTTGGAGCGGGACTAGCAGATACGTTAAGGGACAAGTTTGTGTGTGGGCTACAAAGTGAAGGAACCCAGAAACGGCTTCTATCAGAAAAGGATCTTACGCTGGACAAAGCTTTCAGTATGGCAGTGTCACACGAAGCAGCCACAAGGGGCGCTGCAGAGATACAACGGAGACCGCAAGAATATGGCACCAATGAAATGACCTATGGAACAGGGAAGTGCTATCGCTGCGGCAGAACAACACATGACCAGAAAGATTGTTGGTTCAAGGACCAAGTGTGCAGACAGTGTGGGAAAGCAGGACACATAGCAAGAGTCTGCAGGTCTGGGAAGAAAACCAACAGTAAGAAATCTCCACAGGAGAAGTACAAAAAGGTACACCAGGTGATGGACAGTGGTTCAGACAAACAGAAAAGTGACACAGACTCCGGAAGCAAGGAGCTGGGTTGTCTGAAACTACATAAGGTAACTGAAATGGAGGATCACCAGACTATCTGGGTTACACTCAAGATAGACGGAGTCCAAGTGAAAATGGAATTGGACACAGGGTCAGCTCTAACAGTCATAAATCAAAGAGACTACAAGCGGCTATTTTCACACATACCCTTGAAAGCTACAGAGATTGTCTTGAAGACGTATACGGGGCAAAAAGCCTACCCCAAAGGAAAAATAAGGGTGAAAGTGACATATAAAGGCCAGGAAATACCTAAAATGGATATATATGTATTGCCAGATGGAGGACCACCACTGCTAGGACGTGAATGGATCCGGAAGATACAATTAGATTGGCATTCCATACAGGCACTGAAGGTTGAGGCCAAAAAGGATGACGATGTCACACCTGGACGACTGTCAAAAATGCTAACTGACGCAAAAGAAGTGTTCCAGGAGGGACTAGGAACACTAAAAGGAATAACAGCAACGATTAAAATAGAGGAAAATGCAAGCCCAAAGTTTCTGAAGGCTAGACCAGTGCCTTATGCAATCAGACCAGCTGTTGAAGCAGAGCTGGAAGGGTTGGAACGTTCAGGAGTACTGTCCAAAGTGGACTGGAGCGAGTGGGCTACACCCATCGTTCCTGTAATGAAGAGGTCGTTGAGTAATACGCCTGGGGAACCAAAGATGGTCCGCATCTGTGGGGATTTTAAGGTGACAGTGAACCCAGTCCTTCACACGGTACAATATCCGCTTCCACGAATTGAGGATATTTTCGCCTCGCTATCTGGAGGTAAACGCTTCACCAAAATTGATCTAGCCCAGGCGTACTTGCAAATGGAGGTAGAAGAAGCTTCGAAACAATACCTTACGATCAACACTCATAAAGGTCTCTATCAATACAACCGGCTGGTGTTTGGAGTAGCCTCGGCTCCGGCTATCTGGCAAAGGGCGATGGATCAGGTCCTGCAAGGGATTCCAGGGACCCAGTGTTATTTGGACGACATCTTGGTCACGGGCGAAAATGACGGTGATCACCTCGCCAACTTGGAGAAGGTGCTCACCAGATTAAAGGAGTATGGACTACAAGCTAATCGCCACAAGTGCGAGTTTTTCCAGAAACAGATCTCGTATTGTGGCCACGCTGTGATGAAATATATGCCTTCATCAGCCCTTGTGTTTTACCTGCTTTGTATTGTGGGTACCGCCCCCTTTTTCCTATTGTGTGTATTGGCTACGCCCCTGTCTTTTGTCATATAAAGGTCTCAAGAGCTGTATGAGTCATTCTATCAGACGAACCTGATGTGTAAAGACCTGCAATGTTCTTAGTGATTAAAAGCCTTTAGTTGAATCCTTTTAAACTCCTTGTCTTTGAGTTATCGATGGCACATCAATTTTAATCACTAAAACACAAAGATGGATCGACTCCTGAAACCAGAGCGCTTGGATCTGGACCCCCATGCCTCACAGTTCGGACACTGGTTCCAATGCTTCGAATTTTTCATTGCAAACTCATCCACCACCATAGCAGCCGCAACCGCCACCGGAGACGTGAAACTGGGAATCCTGCGAAACTGGGTGAGCCATCGGGTCTCCCCTCTCATCCAAGATGCCACCAGCTACAGGGATGCCTGCACCATTCTGAAGGCCCACTACGTGCGGCCAATAAACGAGGTGTACGCCAGGCATCTTCTGACTACTCGCACGCAGCGGCATGGTGAGTCACTAGAGGACTTTATGCTAAGCCTAAAAGTACTGGGCAGAGACTGTAACTGTAAGGCCGTGTCTGCCATCGTGTACACGGAGGAGCTGATCCGAGACTCCTTTATTGCGGGCCTCAGTTCTAATTACATTCGGCAGAAACTTTTTGAAAAGGAGGGACTGGACTTAAAAGAGGCTATGGGTATAGCGCGATCGCTGGATATGGCCCAGAGGAACTCTGAATCCTGTTCTTCAGGCCACGCGGCCCACTCCGCCTCGTGCGCGCCGTGGGGGCCGCCATCTTGGAAGCCATCTTCACCTCCCAGGTCTCAGGCCAGCCCAGCACCATCGGAGCCCCAGCCTCCACCCAGGAGCCCCACTACTGCCGCGATGCATCGGGGCCCGAAATGCTACTTCTGCGGCCAGGACAAACACTCCAGGCATCTGTGCCCAGCGAAGGGCACCACCTGTTTTAAATGCGGGAAGAAAGGACATTTCAGCAAAGTCTGCAGAGGGAACCCCGCCTCCAACTCCACCACCGCCGCGTGCGCGCCGTGGGGGCGGCCATCTTGGACGCCATCTTGTCCACCCTCATGGAGTCCACCATCTTGCCCCGACTACACGGACCTCCAGGACCCACTGGTGGCCTCGATCACAGTGGATCAATCCAGGCCGCACCCGTTGTCTAAATTGATGATGGTCATAGAGGTAAACGGGAACAAGGTTAAATGCTTGATTGACTGCGGGAGCACCGAAAGCTTTATTCATCCTAGCCTGGTAAAACGACTTTCACTAACGATAGTCCCCACACAGGGCAAAATCGCCATGGCTGATAAGACTCATACCTCAAAAATTACAGGTTTCTGCGCGGTTATGTTGTCGGTAAAAGGCACTGATTACAGAGATTTTAAACTATTGATAATGCCAGATCTCTGTGTGAGCGTGATCTTGGGTCTGGACTTCCAGTGCCACCACCAAAGTATCACGCTTACCTACGGTGGGTCCCAGCCGCCCCTCACAGTGTGCGGTCTGGCTACCCTGAAGGTCAAGCCGCCCTCTCTGTTCGCCAACCTCGCACCCAACTGTCGACCCATAGCGACCAAGAGTAGGCGGTACAGCTGGGAGGATAGACGGTTCATTGCGTCGAAAGTAGAAAGACTCCAGCGGGAGGGTATCATCGAATGCAGTACCAGCCCGTGGTGCGCCCAGGTAGTAGTAGTTAAGGGTAGCGAAAAGAAGCGGATGGTGATAGATTATAGCCAGACGGTTAATCTATACACCCAGCTAGACGCCTACCCTCTGCCCCGCATAGCGGATATGGTTAACCAAATCGCGCAATACCGGGTGTTTTCCACCATCGACCTAAAATCGGCATACCACCAGCTCCCCATTAGGCCGGAGGACCGTCCATACACCGCCTTCGAGGCGAACGGACGCCTCTATCACTTCCTCAGAGTCCCCTTTGGGGTAACGAATGGGGTCTCGGTCTTCCAGCGGGAGATGGACCGCATGGTCGATGAGAACCAGTTAACAGCCACCTACCCATACCTAGACAACGTCACCATCTGCGGCCACGACCAGCAAGACCACGACTCGAACCTCGCAAGATTTCTGAAAACCGCCCTCAGACTCAATCTCACCTACAACGAGGATAAGTGTGTCTTTAGCACCATGCGCCTCTGTATCCTGGGCTGCGTGGTAGAAAACGGGGAAATCGGTCCGGACCCCGACCGATTGCGCCCCCTACGGGAGCTACCCCTACCAAACACTCCCAAGGCCCTGAAAAGGTGCCTGGGGTTCTTCTCCTATTACGCCCAATGGGTCCTCAATTATTCCGACAAGGCCCGTCCCCTCCTGAAATCAACGTCCTTCCCGCTCACGGCCGAGGCCCACGCCGCCTTCAACAGCATTAAACACGACATTGAGAAGGCCGCGCTGCGGGCAGTGGACGAAAACATCCCTTTCCAGGTCGAAAGCGATGCGTCCGACTTCGCTTTAGCAGCCACCCTCAACCAGGATGGGCGGCCCGTAGCCTTTTTCTCAAGAACCCTCCAAGGGCCCGAGATCAGGCACTCCTCGGTAGAGAAGGAGGCCCAGGCCATAGTGGAGGCAGTGCGGCACTGGAGGCACTACCTAGCCGGCAAACGCTTCACCCTGCTTACCGACCAGCGGTCGGTAGCCTTCATGTTTAACAACAAACAGAGGGGGAAGATCAAGAACGACAAAATTCTCAGGTGGCGGATCGAACTCTCCACGTTTGAGTACGACATAATATATAGGCCGGGGGCCCTCAATGAATCCCCCGACGCCCTATCACGAGGGATGTGTGCCAGCATCCAGGGGGACAGGCTACAGGGCCTCCACAATGGCCTCTGCCACCCGGGGGTGAAATAAAGAATAGATTTGCCTTTCTAATCTAGGCTTTATTAACTTAAAAATCCTGTAGCACATCTTCAACACCCAGTCCCAACTAAAGGCTGGAAAGAACTGAATTTAAGATGGCCACCACAAATCACATGACATCAACTACCAATGAGATTACAGCATATATCCCAAGGCAGGAAACAAACAACCAATCACAATACTTCTTACTAAACATAGAGAATAATCACCACATTCACCCCTCCTTTTAAAATATACTCCAACCTAAATAACCTTTACAATTTATAATTAATTATTTACAACTAAAACTATGCACAGACAAAATAAAACTATTCAACATGACACAATACTAAGTGAGCAACACCAAATAGTAACATTGCACATAAGTATTAAGTATCTCTCAACTAAAACAATATAATATAATATTTCAACAATTTTAAAACATTATTATCAATTTAAAAGTCCATTTTCAATCGGTCGACCGGATATCTTGTTCGTGTCGACCTTCTTAACCTTGGTGAAATTCCTTGCCCTCCCACACCAGGAGACACAGAAGTATCTTCTGCAGGAAGACTATCCATATCCCGATTTTCAACGGTTTCCAGATTAGAAATCCCATCAGGAGGTAAACTGGGACGGTCATGAACATCCATCGAGGGCTGACTAATAGAAGTATAATTATCTGCAGTCGGATTGGAAATATTCATAGTATCTGTAACAGCATCCACCTTATCTGAATCATGACTATTGTTAATATCCTCAGAAGAGGGCTGGCCACCACAAGGAGCCAAGTCTTTAATTGAAACGGTACTTTCTTTCCCATCTTGGAATCGAATATGAGCATATTGGGAATTTGCCTCCAACAGCTCCACCTCCTCCACTAAAGGATCATATTTTGACAATCTAACATGGCGTCGAAGCAGCACAGGTCCCTGCATAGTAAGCCATGAAGGTACCGAATATCCCGTAGTAGATCTCCGCGGATAGTTAAAGAGCCTTTCATGGGGGGTCACATTAGTAGCCGTTGAAAGCAATGATCTAATGGAATGCAGGGCATCAGGCAGTACCATTTCCCACTGTGTATTCTTAAGGTTCCGGAATGTCAAAGCCAACATAACTGCCTTCCAGATCACCCCATTGTATCGTTCGCACTGTCCATTACCCTGGGGATTATAAGGGGTAGTTCTGCTAGTAGAAATTCCCCGACTCTGAAGGTATTCCTTCAACTGGGAAGACATAAAAGAACTTCCCTGATCCGAATGGATATACGCAGGCATCCCAAAGATGACAAAAAGTTGAGTCAGACATTTGATAACTGTAGCAGCTGATACATCTGCGCAAGGAAAAGCAAAAGGGAACCTTGAAAACTCATCCACAACAGTAAATATATATCGGTTTTGAGTAGTTGAAGGAAGAGGCCCCTTGAAATCGACGCTCAAACGTTCAAAAGGAGAAGTAGCCTTTATAAGATGAGCTCGTTGAGGCTTAAAGAAATTCGGTTTACACCGAGCACAGATAGAACATGATGAAGTCATCCGCTTGACGTCTTCAACTGAAAAGGGCAAATTCTTACTGCGTACGAAGTGTATCATCCTCGTAACCCCAGGATGGCATAAGGCATTGTGAAGATTAATAAGCGTATCTCCGTGAATCACAGAACAATAAGCCCTCGACAGCGCATCAGCAGCAACGTTATCCTTCCCCGGACGATAAACTATATCAAAATGGTAACATGCCAACTCAATCCTCCACCTCATTATTTTATCATTCTTAATCTTTCCAAAATGTTTGACATCAAACATAAAGGACACAGATTTTTGATCAGTTACCAACGTAAAATGTCGCCCCGATAAATAATGTCTCCATTTACACAGTGCTTCTACTATTGCATACGCCTCTTTCTCTATTGAAGAATGCCTTTTTTCACTATTGTTCAAGGTACGTGAGAAAAAGGCCACAGGTCTTCCATTTTGGTTCAGAGTAGCCCCAATTGCAAAATCAGAAGCATCCGTCTCGATCACAAAAGGAACCTGCTCATCAATAGAATGCACAACTGCTCCAAGGATATCCTTTTTAAAATTATCAAAACACGTCCTGGCCTCCCATGATAGAGGATATGTCGTAACCCGAATAAGAGGCCGGATCTTCTGTGAAAAATTTGCAATCCAATTAGAATAGTAAGAAAACAGTCCAACAACTCTTTGCAAAGCCTTAGAATTAGTAGGACAAGGTAAATCAATCAATGGTCGCAGACGTTCTGGGTCTGGTTTAATCTTGTTTCCTGAGATAATGTACCCCAGTAGATTTACCTCAGTGGTCGAAAAGGTACACTTCTCTTTATTGAAAGTTAAACCAACTTTTTCCGCAGCTTGAAGGAATCTTTCTAAATTAGAATCATGCTCCACCCTTGATTTGCCACACACCGTGATGTCATCTAAGTATGAAAAGGTGTCAGAGAGAGAGTTATCACTTATAAAAGCATCCATTGCCTGTTGAAAACAAGCAACACCATTAGTAACACCAAATGGTATTCGGCAAAACTGATACAGCTTTCCACCAGCCTCAAAGGCCGTATATGGTTGATCCTTCTTAACAATAGGAATCTGATGATAAGCACTCTTTAGGTCAATAGTGCTAAAAACCTTATACTGAGATACTTTATTGATAAGCTCATCAATCTTAGGCAAAGGGTACGCATCTAATTGAGTATACCTATTAATAGTTTGGGAATAGTCTATCACCATTCGTTTCTTATGTCTCTCGTTAGTCGTGACAACTACCTGTGCCCGCCAAGGCGAACAACTAGGTTCAATGATTCCTTCCAATAAGAGACGTTGAACTTCAGAATTAATCAATTCTCTATCCTGACTGCTATACCTTCTTGACTTGGTAGCAATTGGCTTACAATCCGGCATCAAATTGGAAAAAAGTGATAATGGCGAAATGGATAAAGAGGTCAATCCACAAATAGATAAAGGTGGCTTAGTCCCTCCAAATGAAAGACTAAGAGACTCGTGTAACTGAAGCACATCATGACCAATCAAAATATCCGCACAGAGATTAGGCAAAACAGATAGGTGTATATCAGTATACGTATTACCTAGAAGAATCAATTTCACACGGCAACAACCAGCTACTTGTGAAGTGAGAGTCGTCTGAGCCATACACACCTGATAGGAAACAGGCGAAATTTTCAAATGCTTCTCCTTTGCAAACTGAAGACTTATAAAACTCTCGGTACTGCCCGTATCTATAAGGGCCTTCACTTCCAACCCATTAACTTGGGCCGTAACTATAGCTTTGTTTAGGCCATGAGCAAATGCAGCAGAAATTGATGCAATAAATGCCCTATCTAAAGGCTGAATAGTCACAGAGGAGGTAATTGAACCTGATGATTTACACACACGTGCGTAATGACCTCTCTTGCCGCATTTACTACACACAGCCTCCCGAGCAGGACACTTCAGACGAGGGTGCCGGACGTTCCCACAAAAATAACACTTCTGAATCCTAGAGGCAACAGCCGCTGAAGTAGAAACTGTTTCAGAATCTAGTAAACCACTCCTATTAAGTCCACATAATTCCTTTTCATCCGGAACTGCCGAAACCACAGTCACAGGCCGATTAAAAAGAGCATAAGAATCCGAACTTCTCTGAGCCACATCCAATGTAGAAACTTGCTCAAAAGCACTCTTAAGATCCAAAGTCTTATTTTCTAACAACCGCTGACGAATTGATCTAGACAGTAATCCATTAATAAAAGCATCCCGTACCGATTCTTCCTTATATTCTTCAGCCGTCACGGCCTTATAATTACAGTTAACACTAAGGCACCGAAGTGCTTGTAAATAAGTATCCAAAGATTCTCCCACCTGCTGCCTACTGGCAGATAGAAGGTGACGTGCAAATACCTCATTCTTTGGTTTAACAAAAATCTTTTCCAATGTAGAAATAGCCACTTCGTAAGTTTTACAGTCCAAAATATACTTATACACATCCGGAGCAATGTAGTTGATCAGCATATTCAGCTTATTTAGAGACTCTTGATCCAACACGCCCAAAAAGTTTTTAAATGTACAATACCAATGTTTCCATTTATCATCCACTCCTGCAGAATTAGGGTCACCATTGAATCGTTCTGGTTGAAGATATCGCTCCATTCTGACATAAAGTTAATAAATTGAAATAAAGAATAGATTTGCCTTTCTAATCTAGGCTTTATTAACTTAAAAATCCTGTAGCACATCTTCAACACCCAGTCCCAACTAAAGGCTGGAAAGAACTGAATTTAAGATGGCCACCACAAATCACATGACATCAACTACCAATGAGATTACAGCATATATCCCAAGGCAGGAAACAAACAACCAATCACAATACTTCTTACTAAACATAGAGAATAATCACCACAGGGGGTCACCCGGCTATTCCACTTTATAAAATCCCGTAACCTGCCCTATTCCATCGAGGAGGTCCGGTCTATGATCAGGGACTGCCGCACCTGTGCGGAATGCAAGCCCCGTTTTTTCAGGCCCGACCGAGCCCACCTGATCAAAGCTACACGGCCATTCGAGCGCCTGAGCTTAGATTTCAAGGGACCACTCCCCTCCACCGACCGCAATGTGTACTTTCTCAACATTGTGGACGAGTACTCCCGCTTCCCATTCGCCTACCCGTGCCCAGACATGACCACTGCCACGGTGATGCGCCATCAATTACTCAAAAGACTGAGGTTGAGCGAGTAACAATCAGGCTTTTATTAACTAAAGAATGAAGGTCTTGTCTCGAGTGGTCGACCCGTCCAGAATACTAAGGGACTGGGAGGTAGTCACTTATATACCTGGAATAGTGGGAGGAGTCAGCCGAGGCATGTCCAGACCTGTACCTATTGGAATACACATACAGACACAGACAGGTAGAACAGTGGTTTACCACACACGGTCATCAAGTGCCTCGGCAACCTGTTTTGCACGTTCGGCATGCCTAACTACACCCACACTGACAGGGGGGCGTCGTTCATGAGCGACAAACTGCGCCAATACCTGCTGTCGAAGGGGATAGCCACGAGTCGGACCACTAGTTATAACCCCCGGGGTAATGGGCAAGTGGAGAGGGAGAATGCGACAGTGTGGAAGGCGGTCACCTTAGCACTAAGGTCTAAAGGCCTCCCCACCTCCCGCTGGCAAGAGGTCCTCCCAGACGTACTCCACTCGATAAGGTCGCTACTGTGTACTGCTACTAACGCCACTCCTCATGAGAAGATGTTTGTTTTTCCCCGCAAATCAACCTCAGGAGTGTCCCTACCCTCGTGGCTGTCCACCCCAGGGACAGTCCTATTACGAAAGCATGTGAGGGGCCACAAAACGGATCCACTCGTGGAGGCAGTACACCTACTCCACGCAAACCCACAGTACGCGTACGTCAAGCACACCGACGGGCGTGAGGACACCGTGTCCATAAAGGACCTCGCCTCGGCAGGAAGCGACGACGACCCATCACCACCACTCCCAGAAGAACCTCCACCATCCCCAGGCTCACCACCCCCAGAGTACCTGCAACACCCCCAACACATGGGTATGCCCAGGAGGGCACCACGGACTCCCGGTCGGAACCCGAGGTACTGTTGCGACGTTCAGGAAGGACTATCACACCCCCGGACAGACTAAATCTGTAGAAGGGGTGAATGTGATGAAATATATGCCTTCATCAGCCCCTGTGTTTTACCTGCTTTGTATTGTGGGTACCGCCCCCTTTTTCCTATTGTGTGTATTGGCTACGCCCCTGTCTTTCGTCATAGAATGACTCATACAGCTCTTGAGACCTTTATATCAGATGAACCCGATGTGTAAAGACCTGCAATGTTCTTAGTGATTAAAAGCCTTTAGTTGAATCCTTTTAAACTCCTTGTCTTTGAGTTATCGATGGCACATCACACGCCATCGATGAAGAGGGGTTACATAAGTCCCCTGACAAGATTGAGGCAGCAGTCAAGGCTCCAGCACCGGAAAATGTGTCAAAACTGAGGTCGTTCCTCGGGCTGGTAAACTACTACCACAAGTTCTTACCAAATTTGTCCACGGTATTACACCCACTGAACACCCTACTGCAAACAGGGGTACCATGGAAGTGGGATGACGAACGTAGACGAGCTTTCCAGAAGTGTAAGGAATTGATCACATCAAAAGAGGTGTTGGCCCATTTCAACCCAGCACTACCAATTCATTTGGCATGTAATGCATCACCCTATGGTATTGGAGCGGTGCTGTCGCACAAATTCCCAGACGGGTTGGAGAGGCCAGTAGCCTTTGCGTCTCGGTCACTAACCTCAGCCGAGCGCAACTACGCCCAGATTGACAGGGAGGCCCTCAGCCTAGTATGGGGAGTAAAAAAATTCAACCACTATCTGCATGGGCAGAAGTTCACCTTGCTGACTGACCACCAACCACTTGTCTCCATCTTTAATCCTAAGAAGGGCGTTCCAGTGATGACTGCACAGCGGTTACAAAGTTGGTCCCTATTTCTAGGGGCGAATCAATATGAAATAGAATATAAAGGCACGAAACAGCATGGGAACGCTGATGGGCTATCGCGCCTGCCACTGCCTACTGTGGAGGAAGCACCAGCAGTGGA
The DNA here is from genome assembly GCF_052327205.1 of Somniosus microcephalus. Lineage (NCBI taxonomy): Eukaryota > Metazoa > Chordata > Chondrichthyes > Squaliformes > Somniosidae > Somniosus > Somniosus microcephalus. The sequence goes on from NC_140999.1 coordinate 1,292,496, forward strand.
TCCTATCGAGATATTTTATTCGTCAATAATTGAACGATTGCCAGTAACAAACACGGATATAGAGAAGGAGACCCGAAATGATCCGACGCTGTCGCGGGTATATGAATTGACGGTGAGGGGATGGCCAACACATGGTGACTCACTGTTGCCAGCATTCTCATCCAGAAAAGAACAGCTGTCAGTATGCCAGGGGACAGTGATGTGTGGATCCAGAGTGGTGATTCCACCCAAGTTAAGGGAGAGAGTGCTAAATGAGCTACATGAAGGTCATCTGGGGGAGTAAAAATGAAAAGCCTTGCTAGGGCTTATGTGTGGTGGCCGGGAATCGATCAACAAATCGAAGACCTAACTAAGAGCTGTTTAGGATGCCAGAAGGTCCAAAATGCACCACCACATGCCCCTCCACACCCATGGGAGTGGCCCTCCTCTCCATGGCAATGGGTGCATATTGATTTTGCTGGTCCATTCATGGACTCAATGTTCTTAATAGCAGTGGATGCTCATTCAAAGTGGCCTGAGGTGATAAAAATGTCTTCAACCACTACAGAGAAAACGATTGCAGTCCTACGGACCATATTTGCCAGAAACGGTTTGCCAGAGCAGATTTGCTCTGATAATGGACCACAGTGTGTGTCCGACGAGGTCCAAAAATTTATGAGAAGGAATGGGGTAAGGCATTACACATCTGCCCCGTATCATCCAGCCACAAATGGATTGGCTGAGAGGTTCGTACAAACCTTTAAGAAGGCGATAAAGGCCATGTGCGACGATGAAATTCCACTACAGCATAAGATGGACAATTTCTTATTAGCCTACCGAAACGCGACACATGCAGTTACCAACCATACCGCGGCCATGATGTTCCTTAACCGAAGGTTGAGATCTCGTCTGGACTTGCTCAGACCAAATGTGCGAAGAAATGTTGAGGACAAACAATTCCAGCACATCAATGAGAAACCGACAAGGAGCTTCAATGTAGGGCAACCAGTCTTGGCCCGTGACTATCGAACAGAGAAATGGCAACCCGGAACGATATGTACAAGGCAGGGGCCATTAATGTACACAGTGGATGTCGGGGAGAACATTGTGAGATGCCACGTCGATCAGATCTTAGCGTCACAGGAACGCGTCAACCCCATGTCTCGAGTACCTGGGGATGAAGCCGACATACCGGTAACATCTACTTCAGACCCAGTAGAAGTGGAACCCGATGAACTATCCGATGAAAAGGGGTCAGAATCGCCTCTGCACCAAGAACAAGAACCCCCGGAAAGGCGCTATCCCGAAAGGGTCAGGAAGCCGCCCCAAAGACTGAATCTATAAATGGACTTTTGTTGTTTAATGTACATGTTGAAATGTTAATTGTTATTTGAATATTAGGGGTACTACTAATCTAAAAGGGGAGAAATTGTAGAGTATGTGCCTTTAAGTCAGAACTACTTTTACAGCTCCTGTATACTGTAGCACCGGCAGTGACCACACCAGTATATAAGCTTTGCGCATGCCTCTGTACCCCCAGTCTTGAGACTACCCTCCTCCAGTAAAGACCTGTTTATTGTTAATGTACAGCATCCGTGTGATTATTTAATAACAGCATATCCTCTGAATCACGGATCCAACACCTCCCTCTCACTCTCTCTCCCCCCTCCCTCCCTTTGTCTCTAACTCCCTCCCTCTCTCCCTCCCTCCCTCTCTCTACCCCCCCTCTCTCTCCCCCTCCCTCCCTCTCTCTCACCCCCTCTCTCTCTCTCTCTCTCTCTCCCCCCCTCCCTCCCTCTCTCTCCCCCTCCCTCCCTCTCTCTCCCCCTCCCTCCCCATCCCTCCTGCCCTCTCTCTCTCCCTCGCTCCCTCTCTCTCCCCCTCCTTCCCTCTCTCCCTCCCCCTCCCTCCCTCTCTCTCTCTCCCCATCCCACCCTCCCTCCCTCTCCTCCCTCCCTCCCTCTCTCCCTCCCTTCCTCTCTCTCCCCCTCCCTCTCTCCCCCTCCCTCCCTCTCTCTCACCCCCTCCCTCCCTCTCTCTCCCCCCTCCCTCCCTCTCCCCCCTCCCTCCCTCCCTCTCCCCCCTCCCTCCCTCCCTCTCCCCCCTCCCTCTCTCTCTCTCTCCCCCTCCCTCTCTCTCTCTCTCCCCTCCCTCCCTCCCACTCTCCCTCCCGCCCGCTCTCTCCCTCCCCCTCCCTCTCTCTCCTCCCTCCCTCTCCCTCCCCCTCCCTCCCTTCCTCTCTCTCCCCCTCCATCCCTCCCTCTCTCCCCCCTCCCTCCCCCTCTCTCCCTCTCTCTCTCCCCTCCCTCTCTCTCCCCCTCCCTCCCTCTCTCTCCCCCCTCCCTCCCTCTCTCTCCCCCTCCCTCCCTCTCTCTCTCCCCTCCCTCTCTCTCCCCCTCCCTCCCTCTCTCCCCCTCCCTCCCTCTCTCTCCCTCCCGCTCTCTCCCTCCCGCTCTCTCCCTCCCCCTCTCTCCCTCCCCCTCTCTCCCTCCCCCTCTCTCCCTCCCCCTCCCTCCCGCTCTCTCCCTCCCCTCCCTCCCTCTCTCTCTCTCCCCCTCCCACCCTCCCTCCCTCTCTCTCCTCCCTCCCTCTCCCCCTCCCTCCCTCTCTCTCCCCTCCCTCCCTCTCTCTCCCCCTCCCTCCCTCTCCCCCCTCTCTCTCTCCCCCTCCCTCCCTCCCTCTCTCCCTCCCTCCCACTCTCCCTCTCTCCCACTCTCTCTCTCTCCCTCCCTCCCACTCTCCCACTCTCTCTCCCTCCTGTAGTGTATGTAACCGTTCCACCTTTAAGAGAACCGTTCCACCTTTAAGAGAACTATTTTAAGAGTTGCACTACTTTATCTTGGCTGCTGTATACTGTAATACCGGTGGTGACCACACCGGTATATAAGTGCTGTGTAATGATTTATTGGGCAGTTCCGCCCTGACCTTCGACTAGTAAAGACCTGTTAAAATTTACTCTTGTGGTCTGTGTAGTAATTCTCGATATAACACACAGACTTAACAGTGGCGACGAGTACGATCTTACCCTGTGGCAGAGATACACCCAAGGCAGTTTAACGGGCGTCGAGAAGAGGCATCCGCCCTCATCATTCTGCTGAGAAAAGACTCGGGTCTGCAGAGCAAAGGAAGAATTCTGACACGAAGCCTTCCATCAGCAATAGGCAGTGATCATCCCTTCTATCACGGTGGTGGGTAAGCCGATCAGCGACGAGCAGCAAGTCGGCCACGTTGACTGTGAAGTAGGGGAGGGAAAAACGGAGGATATAAGGGCGGAGAACTCGACCACGGCCGGGGAAAAGAGCCGGACAGAAGTCGGGGCCAGAGGCGCTGAGATTGGGGCAGCGTAAGGCACGGGAGCCGCGGTGAATGCAAACGCAGCCGGTGTAAAAGACCGGGCTGCAAGCGGGCTGGGAGACGCAACAGCGTCGAGAGAGAGCTCGACCGCGACCGGTGAGAAAGGCTGGGCAGCTACCGAGGCCGCGAGGCGCAGCGACCGGGACAGCGTAAGGCGCGGGGGAAAATAAAATAAAAGAAACCGCGGAGAACTCAGCCGCAGCCGGGGGGGAAAGGACCGGACTGCAAGAGGGGCTGGGAGGCACGATTTGAAAACCGCTGGGGAGGGCGAACGCAGCAATATGGCAATCGCCATTACAGCCAGCGGGGGAGAAAGGCAAACGCGGGAAGCCGCCATTTTTGTAGGCGGGGAAGAAGACAAGCGCGGGAAACCGCCAGTTAAAAAAAAAGTTAAAGAAAAAAATTTCTTTTTGTTTCTCAAGAAGATTGCGAGGATGCCTAAGTGTGGTAACATCAACGATTTCAATCCCGATGTTGAAGATTGGGCCACGTATGTAGAACGCATAGAGATATATTGTAAGGCAAATAAAATATCAAATGAAGATAAAGCACTAACCTTACTAAACTCAATGGGTGCAAAGACATACGGGCTATTGAAGCATCTTCTATCACCAGCTAAACCGGCGGATCAGACTTTCGCTAATATTGTTGCTGTCCTGAAGAATCATTTGAACCCCACACTGCTGATGTTAGCGGAACGATTTAAATTTTATGCGAGAATGCAACTGAAAGAGGAAAGCAACGCGGAGTACTTAATTGAACTGCGTAAGCTAGCGAAATACTGTCAGTTTGGGGAAAGACTGACAAAGGCACTGAGAGACAAATTCGTGTGCGGATTGGCAAAAGAAGGAACACAAAAGCGGCTGCTTGAAGAGAATGATCTTACACTTGATAAGGCTGTCACTATTGCAGCATCGCATGAAGCCGCAACGAGAGGCACTGCGGAAATGCAGCTGAAGGCAGCGGTACTCAGCGTAGATCAAATGGCTTTGGGTACAACTAAATGTTATCGTTGTGGAAAGACAACACACGATCAGAACCAATGCTGGTTTAAAAACCAGGAATGTAGAAAATGTGGCAAGCTTGGTCACATAGCTAAAGTATGCCGGTCAGGAAAGAAGACCAGCAACAAAAAGTCACCGCAGGAAAAGTGCAGAAAGGTACATAAGGTGGCTGAGAAGAGTTCGGATGAACAGAATTCAGATTCAGACTCCAACAGCAAGGAACTGGGTAGTCTGAGAATTCACAATGTGAGTAAGGAAGCTGACCGACAAACTATCTGGGTCACACTTCAGATAGCAGGAGTCCAGGTGAAGATGGAATTGGACACCGGATCGGCGTTGACGGTCATGAATAAGCAAGAGTACAAAAGGTTATTCACACATATTCCCCTAAGGGATACGGAAATAGTATTAAAGACATACACGGGGCAAAGAGTATACCCCATCGGAAAGATAAAAGTCAAGGTGGTACACAAAGGCAAAGAACACCAAGGAATGGACATATATGTACTACCTGAGGGAGGTCCACCACTTCTGGGACGGGAGTGGATCAGGAAAATAAATATGGACTGGCACTCCCTAAAAGCAATAACGGTAGATTCCGGAAAGAAAAAAGATGTCAAACCTGCTCGATTGTCCAGAATATTGGATGAGGGCATTGTAGTGTCCATGTGTAGATAAAGACACTGAAGACAGGAGTTGGTTCATAGGTATTTACTAAGCAAGTCTGGGGGGGGTTTCTAAAGGATATACACAATACACAGGCTTATATAGCCCAAGTGGCAATTACCGGCATTACGCACACCTGGGGCTCTTAAAGGCACATACACCATAATTGCTCTTAAAGGCACATACACCACAATTCCTCCCCTTCTAGCTAACTAGTACATCATATTTTAAGTAATTATTAATTACATGTTATATGCAAAATAATATACATTGCTGTATTAATTAATTATAAGTTAGTCTCTCAGGAGGCTTCCTGACTCGGTCCGGATAACGCCTCGGGGGTGTAGTAGTTTCTGGTGGTGTAGTAGGTTCTTCTGGCAAGGCTGATTCGGCTTGAAGGCCAGTGTCGGGTTCATCGGGCTCCAGTATCACCGGATCGGTGTCGGGTTCATCGGGCTCCAGTATCACCGGATCGGAGGTAGATATGGGTATCTCTACTTCATCGTTAGATGTATAGAGTGGTGGTGTAGGTTGTCCCTTTTCGGATGACTTGATGATTTGGTCAGCATGGCGCCTTATTATGCTGTCTCCGATGTCCACGGTATACATCAGTGGTCCTAATCGTGTGCAGATAGTTCCAGGCTGCCATTTCTCGGTACGGTAGTCCCGGGCCAAAACCGGTTGGCCTATCTGGAAGGCCCTAGTTGGCCTTTCATTCATGCCCTGAAACTGCCGGTTCTCCACGTCCCTTCGGATGTTGGGCTTGACCAAATCCAGCCGGCATCTTAGGTTTCTATTGTAGAACATCATGGCGGGAGTTTGGTTAGTAACCATATGCGTTGCATTCCTATATGCAAATAAGAAGTTATCCACCTTGTGCTGAAGTTTTATGTCTTCATTACCCATGGCCTTAGAGTCATAGAGTCATAGAGTAATACAGCACGGATAGAGGCCCTTCGGCCCATCGTGTCCGCGCCAGCCATCAAGCCCTGTCTAACCTAATCCCATATTCCAGCATTTGGCCTGTAGCCTTGTATGCTATGGCATTTCAAGTGCACATCCAAATGCTTCTTAAATGTTGTGAGGGTTTCTGCCTCCACAACCCTTTCAGGCAGTGAGTTCCAGACTCCAACCACCCTCTGGGTGAAAAAGTTCTTTCTCAAATCCCCTCTAAACCTCCCGCCCTTTACCTTGAATCTATGCCCCCTAGTTATTGACCCCTCTACTAAGGGAAAAAGCTCCTCAGCATCCATCCTATCTATGCCCCTCATAATTTTGTACACCTCAATCATGTCCCCCCTCAGCCTCCTCTGCTCCAAGGAAAACAAACCCAATCTGCCCAGTCTCTCTTCATAGCTGAAGCGCTCCAGCCTTGGTAACATCCTGGTGAACCTCCTCTGCACCCTCTCTAACGCGATCACATCCTTCCTGTAGTGTGGCGACCAGAACTGCACACAGTATTCCAGCTGTGGCCTAACCAGTGTTTTATACAGCTCCATCATAACCTCCTTGCTCTTATATTCAATGCCTCGGCTAATGAAGGCAAGTATCCCATATGCCTTTTTTACCACCTTATCCACCTGTTCCGTCGCCTTCAGGGATCTGTGTACTTGCACACCCAGATCCCTCTGACCCTCCGTCTTGCCTAGGGTCTTTCCATTCATTGTGTATTCCTTTGCCTTGTTAGTCCCCCCAAAGTGCATCACCTCGCACTTTTCCGGGTTAAATTCCATTTGCCACTGTTCCGCCCATCTGACCAACCCATCTATATCGTCCTGCAGACTGAGGCTACCCTCCTCGCTATTTACCACCCTACCAATTTTTGTATCATCCGCGAACTTACTGATCATACCCTTTACATTCATATCCAAGTCATTAATGTAGACCACAAACAGCAAGGGACCCAGCACCGATCCCTGTGGTACCCCACTGGCCACAGGCTTCCAGTCACAAAAACAACCTTCGACCATCACCCTCTGCCTTCTGCCACTAAGCCAGTTTTGTATCCAATGTGCCAAGGCACCCTGGATTCCATGGGCTCTTACCTTCTTGACCAGTCTCCTGTGCGGGACTTTATCGAAGGCCTTACTGAAATCCATGTATACCACATCCACTGCGTTACCCTCATCCACACACCTAGTCACCCCCTCAAAAAATTCAATCAAATTAGTCAGACATGATCTTCCCTTGACAAAGCCATGTTGACTATCCCTGATTAATCCTTGCCTCTCCAAGTGGAGACAAATTTTGTCCCTCAGGATTTTTTCCAATAATTTTCCTACCACTGATGTTAGGCTCACTGGCCTGTAGTTCCCCGGTTTTTCCCTACTACCCTTCTTGAATAATGGTACTACATTAGCGGTTCTCCAGTCCTCCGGCACATCCCCTGTGGCCAGAGAGGTCCTGAATATATGTGTTAGAGCCCCCGCAATCTCCTCCTTTGCCTCACACAGCAGCCTGGGATACATTTCATCCGGGCCTGGGGATTTATCCATTTTTAGGCCAGCTAAAACCGCCAATACCTCCTCCCTCTCGATGTTAATATGTTCGAGCATATCACAGTCCCCCCGCCCTATTTCTATGTCTACATCATCCTTCTCCATAGTCTTGATGGCCTTCTTGAAGGTCTGGACAAACCTTTCAGCCAATCCATTGGTGACGGGATGGTATGGGGCGGACGTGTAGTGCTTTACCCCATTGTTCTTTAAGAACTTTCTGAATTCTTCGGACACAAATTGCGGTCCATTATCAGAACATATCTGTTCCGGCAGCCCATTCCTGGCAAATATGGTCCTTAATACTGTGATGGTTTTTTCCGTGGTGGTGGAGGACATCTTTATTACCTCCGGCCACTTGGAGTGTGCATCAACTGCGATTAAGAACATTGAGTCCATAAATGGACCAGCAAAGTCGATGTGCACCCTTTGCCAGGGAGATGAGGGCCACTCCCATGGATGTAGAGGGGCCTGTGGCGGAGCATTTTGGACCTTCTGGCATCCTAGGCAGCTCTTGGTCATGTCTTCGATGTCTCCATCGATACCTGGCCACCATACAAACGCCCTAGCTAGGTTCTTCATTTTCACTCCACCCAGATGCCCCTCGTGAAGCTCCTTTAGCACTTTATCCTGGAGTTTGGGTGGAATCACCACTCTGGATCCACACATCAAGGTTCCTCGGCACACTGACAGCTGTTCTCTTCTTTGCGAGAATGCTGGCAACAGTGGTTCGCCATGTGCTGGCCATCCCTTTACTGTTAAATCGTAGACCCGTGAGAGAGTAGGGTCATTTCTTGTCTCCCTTTCAATGGCAGAATTTGTCACCGGTAGACATTCCACTATGGTAGAGTGGAATATCTCTACTGGGTCTACTGTAGGTGCCTCTTCTATCGTTGGCAACGGTAGGCGCGATAAACCGTCAGCATTCCCATGCTGTTTTGACCCTTTGTATTCAATGTTGTATTGGTGTGCCCCTAGAAAAAGGGACCACCTCTGTAGTCTTTGTGCCGTCATAATGGGGACACCTTTTTTAGGGTTGAATATGGAGATGAGGGGTTGATGGTCAGTCAGCAAGGTAAATTTTTGTCCGTGTAGGTAATGGTTGAATTTCTTCACTCCCCATACCAGGCTGAGTGCTTCCCTGTCTATCTGGGCATAGTTACGCTCTGCTGAGTTCAATGAGCGTGACGCAAAAGGTTTCGGCCGTTCCGAGCCATCAGGGAATCTATGGGACAATACCGCTCCTATGCCGTAAGGGGATGCATCGCACGCCAGTCTGATTGGTAGTGATGGGTTGTAATGAGCCAAAATTTTCTCGGATGTGATTAAGTCTTTACATTTATGGAAGGCACGTTTACAGTCTTCGTTCCATTTCCAAATCACTCCTGTCTGTAGGAGATCATTAAGAGGGTGTAGAATAGTTGATAAGTTCGGTAAAAATTTATGATAGTAATTTATTAATCCCAGGAATGACCTTAATTGTGAAACATTTTCAGGTGCTGGGGCTTTTATAACTGCTTCAATTTTTTCAGGTGACTTATGCAACCCTTCCTTATTAATTATGTGGCCACAATATGATATCTGATTTTGGAAAAATTCGCACTTGGGGCGATTTGCTCGTAGGCCCCGTTCTTTCAGCCTAGTGAGCACCTGCTCCAAATTGGCAAGGTGCTCGTTGTCGTTTTCTCCTGTTATAAGGATGTCGTCTAGGTAGCATTGAGTCCCCGGAATCCCTTGCAGGACTTGCTCCATAGCTCTTTGCCAGAAAGCTGGAGCTGGTGCTATTCCAAAAACCAGTCGATTGTACTGGTACAGGCCTTTGTGTGTGTTTATTGTGAGATACTTTTTAGAGGTCTCCTCAACCTCCATCTGTAGATATGCCTGTGCCAAGTCACTTTTTGTGAAACGTTTCCCTCCGGATAGTGAGGCGAAAATATCTTCTATCCTCGGAAGAGGATACTGTACCGTGTGAAGGACCGGGTTTACAGTCACCTTAAAGTCCCCACAGATGCGAATTTTTTTCTGTTCCTCAGAGTTATTTTTCAATGTTTTTTTCATGACTGGAACGATGGGTGTTGCCCATTCGCTCCAATCTATTTTGGATAATACGCCTGCCTTTTCCAAATTCTTCAGCTCTGCCTCGACTGCCGGACGTATTGCGTATGGCACCGGTCTTGCCTTAAAAATTTTTGGAATTGCTGTATCTTCCACTTTTATTGAGGCGGTGATGCCTTTCAAGGTTCCTAGTTTCTCTTGAAACACTTCTTTGGCGTTGGCCAAGATGTCTTTTAATCGTTCAGGTATGATGTCATCATTGTTTTTTTCCTTACTGGTCACCGTCAGTGCCTGAATGGAGTGCCAGTCTAAACGTATCTTCCTTATCCATTCACGTCCCAACAACGGTGGACCACCATCTTGTAGAATGTATAAATACAACTTTTGTATTTCTTTGCCGTTGTATACCACAGGCACCCTTATTTTTCCTTTGGGGTAGACTTTCTGCCCCGTATATGTTTTTAAGATAATGGATGTGTCTTTTAGAGGTATATGCGAAAATAGCCTCTCGTAATCTCGTCGATTTATTACGGTTAGAGCTGATCCTGTATCTAGCTCCATTTTAACTGGGGACCCTGCTATTGTGAGGGTAACCCAAATGGTTTGGTAATCCTCTTTGGCAAGTACATTATGTAATTTGAGACAGCTTAGTCTCTTGTTTCCGGAGTCGCTATCGCTATTCTGGTGTTCGGAGCTATTGTCCGTCATCATTTGTACCATCCTGTACTTTTCTTTATTGATTTTTTGTTTTCTGTCAGTGGATTTATTTTGTCCAGATTGGCATACCCGTGCAATGTGTCCAATCTTACCACATTGCCTGCATGCTTTGCCCTTGAACCAGCAGTCCCTCTGGTTATGGGTGGATGTGCCGCAGCGATAACATCTTCCGAACTCCTGTGTCATTTTATGGGTGCCGAAGTCCTGTGTCTCTTGTTGTATCTCTGCAGCTCCTTTTGCTGCTGCTTCATATGATACAGCCATACTGAAAGCTTTGTCCAATGTTAAATCTTTTTCAGAAAGCAGTCTTTTTTGTGTTCCTTCACTTAAGAGACCGCAAACAAATTTGTCTCGAAGATAATCCGATAGTCCTGCTCCGAATTGGCAGTACTTTGATAGCTTTCTTAATTCGGTTAGGTAATCAGCGTTACTTTCATTCTTGTGTTGATTTCTCTTGAAGAACTTGAATCGTTCCGCTATCAGCAGCGGTGTTGGTTTTAAATGCTCCTGCAGGGTATCAACAATTTCTTTAAAAGTCTTGTCCTTTGGTTTGGCTGGAGTGATTAAATTTCGTAACAGCCCGTATGTCTTCGCGCCCATTAAGTTCAGAAGTACTGAAGCTTTTTTTTCATCTGCTATTCCATTTGCAGTGCAATAAACCTCTACTCTTTCCACGTATGTGGTCCAATCTTCTATTTCGCCATCAAAAGCCTCAATATTACCAGATTTAGGCATTTCAGAAAAGATATGGCGCTTCCCGCGCTTTTTTTTTTTCTCTCTGTAGCAACGATATGGCGCTTCCCGCGCTTTCCCGCCGCTGCTACCGATAACAACGCTGTTTTACTGTGGTTTCCGTTTATTCACTGTTGGAGACTCATTCCCGACGGAGGTCTAAACGCTGACCTGCTTGCCGCGCCGGCCGTCTCTCAAGTGCACCCTCCCAGTCCGTTATTGCTTGCCTCCGATTTCGCTGCCTGTCTCAGCTGTAGAGCCCGCCGCTGGAGCTCCAGCCTGACGCCCAGGAAGGATTAGCGCAGTACCTGTCACCAGCTTGGCCAGCTGGTGAAACCACAGTTTCTCTTACTTCCTTGAGTCTTCTGGACGCTGGAGGAATCGATGTCCTTGAGGTGCTGCCGAATTGCAGGTAAGTCCGTTTCCACCTCGTTGCCACTGTAGTGTCCGTGTGTAGATAAAGACACTGAAGACAGGAGTTGGTTCATAGGTATTTACTAAGCAAGTCTGGGGGGGGTTTCTAAAGGATATACACAATACACAGGCTTATATAGCCCAAGTGGCAATTACCGGCATTACGCACACCTGGGGCTCTTAAAGGCACATACACCATAATTGCTCTTAAAGGCACATACACCACAGGCATATGCAGCAGTGACAGTGACAAAGCAGAGAGTGAGAACTCGGTGAAGACAATCAGCTCAGGCTCTGGAACTGATGATAGTAAGACCAGCCCATGTGCAAAAGACAAGTCTAAAATGGACTTGCAGACTAATGATGGAAAAACGAAGGAGTGTATAAATGCTTCAGGAGAGAACAAAGTATCAGAACAGAATTCCACTGAACAACAACAACATAGTTTGACAGAGAATTCTGAGTCTGTCCAGTCTACAGACATGCACATTTCTGAGGAACACCGGGCTCAAACTCAACTCAATTTCAAACTACAACAACAATTAGAACAAATGATTCGCCGTTTTGAGCAAGAGATGAATGCAAAGCGAAGGTTCTTTGACACAGAGTGGGAGAATCTGGGAAGACAGCAGAAGCAGCTGATTGAGAAAATGGAGCAGGAACACACAAACCGTCTGCGCGATGAGGCCAAACGAAT
>NC_140999.1:1312108-1314608 GCF_052327205.1 Somniosus microcephalus
CTCTCTTCCTCTCTCTCCCTCTCTCTCTCCGTCTCTCAATTCAATTCAATTCAATTCAATTCAAATCGCTTTATTGGCATGATAAGGTACATCTTATGTTGCCAAAGCATCGAAAAACATTTATGGTTGAACACATAAATGCAGATCTATCCATACAGTGTATAAACAGATATATCCCTGAGTGTATAAATATATACATTCGTATAATTTGTATATACTCTTTTCTTAGGTTTACTGGTTGTCCCTCTGTTTATGGCAAGCTGTAACATAGTGTGCCGCTAAGGTTACACAATTTCTCTGTTCCCCTAGTAGGTATGGCAGTTTTTGGTCGTCATTCAAATTTCTGAATTCAGGGCATATTTTTGTGAATTTTTGGTAGAAATTCTCCCTGATGCCCTGATATTTTCCACAAGCTGTGAGGAAGTGCCTCTCTGTCTCCACCACTCCCTGACTGACTCTCTCTCTCTCTCCCCCTCTCTCCCTCTCTCTCTCCCTCTCAATTCAATTCAATTGAAATCGCTTTATTGGCATGACAAGTTACATCCTATGTTGCCAAAGCATTGAAAAACATTCATGTTTGTACACAAAAATACAGATCTATCCATACAGTGTACAAACAGATATATCCCTGAGTGTATAAATATACATTCATACAATTTGTATATACTCTTTTCTTATATTTAGTGGTTGTCCCTCTGTTTATGGCAAGCTGTAACATAGTGTGCCGCTAGTGTTACACAATTTCTCTCTTCCCCTAGTAGGTATGGGAGTTTTTGGTCGTCATTCAAATTTCTGAATTCCGGGCATATTTTTGTGAATTTTGGCTAGAAATTCTCCCTTATGCCCTGATATTTTCTACAAGCTGTGAGGAAGTGCATCTCTGTCTCCACCACTCCCTGACTGCAGTGAGAGCATATCCTGTCCTCTCTTGGTAGCCGGGTCTGCCTGTGTCTACCTTTTTCGATCGCCAGGCTATGTTCACTAAGTCTGTACATTGTCAAGGTTTTTCTCAGTTTGCTATCCTTTACCATGGTCAGGTAATCAGCCATGTTGTATTGTCTGTTTAGGGCCAAGTAGCAATTGAGTTTGCTTTGGGTTTTTGTTGTTTCTGCCCATTATGACAGATATTTTTTCCTTTTGCTTAGCGTCGATTGTGTTGGGTCGAATTCTTTGTGTTACGCTGTCACTGTCCTGGGGCTGGTTATTGTTAGTAGTGTTAGTAGTTACTTCACTGAGTCCCAGGACTAGTTGACTGAGGGTATTCTTCTTTATGGTCCCCTCTTGGCATTTCAGGGCTTCGTAATGATAGCATTGGTGGTTGCCCATTTCTAGGTGTTTCCAAAATTTGGTGGCTCTTTTTTGGATAGTGATTATTAATGGATATTGGCCTAGTTCTGACCTGCATGCATTGCTTACGGTTTTCCTTTGAGTCCGGAGGATACTTTTACAGAATTCTGCATGTAGGATCTCAATTGGGTGTTTGTCCCATTTTGCAAATTCTTGTTGTGTTAGCGGTCCCCACACCTCACTGCCATAGAGTGCAATTGGTTCAATTACTGATTTGAAAATTTTGAGCCAAATGCTAATTGGGATTTCTATTTGGATTGATTTTTTAATGGCGTAGAAAGCCCTTCTTGCTTTCTCTTTCAGTTCATTCACAGCCAGATGGAAATTTCCTGTAGAACTGATTTTTAAGCCCAAGTATGTGTAGTTAGTGGTTTGTTCAATTTTGGTTGTTCCTAGTGTGAGGTTTAATTTGGGTCCCTGATGTCTGGATCTTTGCTGGAACACAAGGACTTTGGTTTTTTGGGGATTTATTGTCAGGGCCCAAGTCTGGCAGTACGATTCCAGCAGATCCAGGTTCTGCTGTAGACCCTCCTTAGTTGGTGACAGCAGAACCAGGTCGTCTGCATAGAGGAGGAATTTAACCTTGGATTCATATAGGGTGAGGCCGGGTGCTGTAGATTGTTCAAGTAGTTTTGCCAATTCATTTATGTAAATATTAAAGAGTGTCGGTGAGATTGGCGAGCCCTGCGTCACCCACCGCCCCTGTGGGAAGTATTTTGTTTGTTTGTCTCCAATTTTAACTGCACATTTGTTGTTTGTATACATTGATTTAATTACATCATATGTTTTTCCCCCTACCCGGCTTTTGATAAGTTTCAGGAATAAACCGTCGTGCCAGATGGAACCGAAAGCCTTCTGGAAATCTATAAAGCATGCGTAGATTTTGCTTTTGTTTTGATGAACGTGTTTGTCAATTAGGGTCTGCAGGGTGAAGATATGATCTGATGTTCTATAGTTTGGCAGGAATCCAATTTGGCTTTTACTCAAGACATTGTGCTCCTCAAGGAAGTTTATAAGTCTTTTGTTTATGATACTACAGAATACCTTCCCCAGGTTACTGTTTACACAGCTGCCTCGATAGTTATTTGGGTCGACTTTGTCCCCACTTTTGTATATGGGCGTTGTGAGTCCTTTGTTCCAGATATCAGGGAAG
>NC_140999.1:1320015-1352913 GCF_052327205.1 Somniosus microcephalus
AGAGTTACACACCGGGGGGAGAGTTACACACCGGGGGGAGAGTTACACACCGGGGGGGAGAGTTACACACCGGGGGGAGAGGTTACACACCGGGGGGGAGAGTTACACACCGGGGAGAGAGTTACACACCGGGGGGGAGAGTTACACACCGGGGGGGAGAGTTACACACCGGGGGGAGAGTTACACACCGGGGGGAGAGGTTACACGACCGGGGGGAGAGTTACACACCGGGGGGAGAGTTACACACCGGGGGAGAGTTACACACCGGGGGGAGAGTTACACACCGGGGGGAGAGTTACACACCGGGGAGAGAGTTACACACCGGGGGGAGAGTTACACACCGGGGAGAGAGTTACACACCGGGGGAGAGTTACACACCGGGGGAGAGTTACACACCGGGGGGAGAGTTACACACCGGGGGGAGAGTTACACACCGGGGGGAGAGTTACACACCGGGGGGAGAGTTACACACCGGGGGGAGAGTTACACACCGGGGGGGAGAGTTACACACCGGGGGGAGAGTTACACACCGGGGGAGAGTTACACACCGGGGGGAGAGTTACACACCGGGGGGAGAGTTACACACCGGGGGGAGAGTTACACACCGGGGGAGAGTTACACACCGGGGGGGAGAGTTACACCCGGGGGGGAGAGTTACACACCGGGGGAGAGTTACACACCGGGGGGAGAGTTACACACCGGGGGAGAGTTACACACCGGGGGAGAGAGTTACACACCGGGGGGGAGAGTTACACACCGGGGGGAGAGTTACACACCGGGGGGAGAGTTACACACCGGGGGGAGAGTTACACACCGGGGGAGAGTTACACACCGGGGGGGAGAGTTACACACCGGGGGGAGAGTTACACACCGGGGGAGAGTTACACACCGGGGGGAGAGTTACACACCGGGGAGAGTTACACACCGGGGGGAGAGTTACACACCGGGGAGGGAGGAGAGTTACACACCGGGGGAGAGAGTTACACACCGGGGAGAGAGTTACACACCGGGGGAGAGAGTTACACACCGGGGGGAGAGTTACACACCGGGGGGAGAGTTACACACCGGGGGGAGAGTTACACACCGGGGGAGAGAGTTACACACCGGGGAGAGAGTTACACACCGGGAGAGAGTTACACACCGGGGGGAGAGTTACACACCGGGGGGAGATTTACACACCGGGGGGAGAGTTACACACCGGGGGGGAGAGTTTACACACCGGGGGGAGATTTACCACACCCGGGGGGGGGGGGGAGAGTTACACACCGGGGGGAGAGTTACACACCGGGGGGAGAGTTACACACCGGGGGAGAGTTACACACCGGGGGGAGAGAGTTACACACCGGGGAGAGAGTTACACACCGGGGGGAGAGTTACACACCGGGGGGGAGAGTTACACACCGGGGGAGAGAGTTACACCGGGGGGAGAGTTACACACCGGGGGGAGAGTTACACACCGGGGAGAGAGTTACACACCGGGGAGAGAGTTACACACCGGGGGGAGAGTTACACACCGGGGGGAGAGTTACACACCGGGGGGAGAGTTACACACCGGGGAGAGAGTTACACACCGGGGAGAGAGTTACACACCGGGGGGAGAGAGTTACACACCGGGGGAGAGTTACACACCGGGGGGAGAGTTACACACCGGGGGAGAGTTACACACCGGGGGGAGAGTTACACACCGGGGAGAGAGTTACACACCGGGGGGAGAGTTACACACCGGGGGGAGAGTTACACACCGGGGGAGAGTTACACACCGGGGGGGAGAGTTACACACCGGGGAGAGAGTTACACACCGGGGAGAGAGTTACACACCGGGGGGGAGAGTTACACACCGGGGGAGAGTTACACACCGGGGAGAGAGTTACACACCGGGGGGAGAGTTACACACCGGGGGGGAGAGTTACACACCGGGGGGAGAGTTACACACCGGGGGAGAGAGTTACACACCGGGGGGGAGAGTTACACACCGGGGGGGAGAGTTACACACCGGGGGAGAGTTACACACCGGGGGGAGAGTTACACACCGGGGAGAGAGTTACACACCGGGGGGAGAGTTTACACACCAGGGGGGGGGGGGGGGGGGAGAGTTACACACCGGGGGGGGAGTTACACACCGGGGGGAGAGTTACACACCGGGGAGGAGTTACACACCGGGGGGGAGAGTTACACACCGGGGGGGAGAGTTACACACCGGGGGGGAGAGTTACACACCGGGGGGAGAGAGTTACACACCGGGGGGGAGAGTTACACACCGGGGAGAGAGTTACACACCGGGGAGAGAGTTACACACCGGGGGGTGGAGAGTTACACACCGGGGGGAGAGTTACACACCGGGGGAGAGTTACACACCGGGGGGAGAGTTACACACCGGGAGAGAGTTACACACCGGGGGGGAGAGTTACACACCGGGGGAGAGTTACACACCGGGGGGAGAGTTACACACCGGGGGGAGAGTTACACACCGGGGAGAGAGTTACACACCGGGGGGAGAGTTACACACCGGGGAGAGAGTTACACACCGGGGGAGAGAGTTACACACCGGGGGGAGAGTTACACACCGGGGGAGAGTTACACACCGGGGGGAGAGTTACACACCGGGGGGGAGAGTTACACACCGGGGGGGAGAGTTACACACCGGGGGGAGAGTTACACACCGGGGGGAGAGTACACACCGGGGAGAGAGTTACACACCGGGGGGAGAGTTACACACCGGGGAGAGTTACACACCGGGGGAGAGTTACACACGGGGGAGAGAGTTACACACCGGGGGGGGAGAGTTACACACCGGGGGGAGAGTTACACACCGGGGGGGGAGAGTTACACACCGGGGGGGAGAGTTACACACCGGGGGGGAGAGTTACACACCGGGGGGGAGAGTTACACACCGGGGGAGAGTTACACACCGGGGGGAGAGTTACACACCGGGGGAGAGAGTTACACACCGGGGGGGAGAGTTACACACCGGGGGGAGAGTTACACACCGGGGGGGAGAGTTACACACCGGGGGGGAGAGTTACACACCGGGGGGAGAGTTACACACCGGGGGAGAGTTACACACCGGGGGGAGAGTTACACACCGGGGGGAGAGTTACACACCGGGGGGAGAGTTACACACCGGGGGAGAGTTACACACCGGGGAGAGAGTTACACACCGGGGGGAGAGTTACACACCGGGGGAGAGAGTTACACACCGGGGGAGAGTTACACACCGGGGAGAGAGTTACACACCGGGGAGAGAGTTACACACCGGGGGGAGAGTTACACACCGGGGGGGAGAGTTACACACCGGGGGAGAGTTACACACCGGGGGAGAGAGTTACACACCGGGGGAGAGAGTTACACACCGGGGGGGAGAGTTACACACCGGGGGGGAGAGTTACACACCGGGGGGGAGAGTTACACACCGGGGGGAGAGTTACACCACCGGGGGGAGAGTTACACACCGGGGGGAGAGTTACACACCGGGGGAGAGTTACACACCGGGGGGGGAGGGAGAGTTACACACCGGGGAGAGAGTTACACACCGGGGGGAGAGTTACACACCGGGGGGAGAGTTACACACCGGGGGGAGAGTTACACACCGGGGGGGAGAGTTACACACCGGGGGGAGAGTTACACACCGGGGGGAGAGTTACACACCGGGGGGGAGAGTTACACACCGGGGGGAGAGTTACACACCGGGGGGGGAGAGTTACACACCGGGGAGAGTTACACACCGGGGGGGGGGGGGAGAGTTACACACCGGGGGAGAGTTACACACCGGGGGGAGAGTTACACACCGGGGGGAGAGTTACACACCGGGGGGAGAGTTACACACCGGGGGGAGGAGTGTACACACCGGGGGAGAGTTACACACCGGGGGGAGAGTTACACACCGGGGGGGAGAGTTACACACCGGGGGAGAGTTACACACCGGGGGGAGAGTTACACACCGGGGGGGAGAGTTACACACCGGGGGGAGAGTTACACACCGGGGGAGAGTTTCACACCGGGGAGAGAGTTACACACCGGGGGGAGAGTTACACACCGGGGGAGAGTTACACACCGGGGAGAGAGTTACACACCGGGGAGAGAGTTACACACCGGGGGGAGAGGTTACACACCGGGGGAGAGTTACACACCGGGGGGAGAGTTACACACCGGGGGGAGAGTTACACACCGGGGGAGAGTTACACACCGGGGGGAGAGTTACACACCGGGGGGGAGAGTTACACACCGGGGAGAGAGTTACACACCGGGGGAGAGTTACACACCGGGGGGGAGAGTTACACACCGGGGGGAGAGTTACACACCGGGGGGAGAGTTACACACCGGGGAGAGAGTTACACACCGGGGGGAGAGTTACACACCGGGGGGAGAGTTACACACCGGGGGGAGAGTTACACACCGGGGAGAGGAGTTTACACACCGGGAGAGAGTTACACACCGGGGGGAGAGTTACACACCGGGGGGAGAGTTACACACCGGGGGGAGAGTTACACACCGGGGGGAGAGTTACACACCGGGGAGAGAGTTACACACCGGGAGAGAGTTACACACCGGGAGAGAGTTACACACCGGGGGAGAGTTACACACCGGGAGAGAGTTACACACCGGGGGAGAGAGTTACACACCGGGGGAGAGTTACACACCGGGGGGAGAGTTACACTGTGGGTGAATATGAATACGATGGGATGCTGCACAATTGACCAGTTTTCTGGCCCCCAGGTGTTCCAGATGTTACCTGGGGTGCTGCGATGTCCAGTGCCAGGTTCGCTAGCTCGGTTTTATCCTGGGATTTCTCTCTCGCTAATCGCGCAGCTTCCTTCACCTCCTGGAACCTTTCTGCAAACTTTAACAGAACAGAAACATCAGAATCAGGAATTATTTCACTCCTGAAAGACCTAACTCTAATTTTAAGGATGAGCCCCCGGGTTCTGGATTCTCCCCACCAGTAATTCATTCGCTGTGAAACCCTTTGGGATGTCTTGAGGACATGAGAGGGGTGATATAAACAAAAGATCGTTCTTGACATTGTGACTCATCGTACAATCAGCTACATGAACTCATTCTGTGCCGATTCTCTGAAGCTGCAGAACTCTCGATACCTCAAACAATCTGCAGCTTGTTGCAACCCTAACTTGGAGTTATCTTTTCAATATCTCACCTTCTCCCTCACTTTACCCAGGCTCAGTTTTACAGCTATCTCCTAACGTGTCTCTCAAACCTCCACACTGCAGCACACATCCTGCTCTGTTCATCTTTCACCCCATCCTTACTTCCCACCAATCCAACAGCCCAGCATCCGAGTCCTGGGTCTCACTCCTCCCGACCGCTAACCTCCTCATGCCCTGCATCCTAAGCCCATGTATCGCCAGTCTCCTCCTCCCCTCTCTGCTCTACCAACCTTCAGATACCTTGATCCCTCCAGTGTGAACTCCCTCTCGAAACTCCCCACATTAAAACCTCTCCGTTAATGCGCTGTCTGAAAATAAGCTGCCGCTGATCTCTCTCCCTGTGGGGGGACGCCCGTTCAGTGTCCTGGCCATTTACTCCGGTTTCTCGGTTACAATAACCACGTTGGTATAACTGAGGTCTGCCCCAGTCAGGTACCTGTGCGAGCTGCTGCTCTGAATTGAAGCCCAGACCATAGACGGTGTTGGCACGACTATCTGCCCACTGCCCGAACTTCTGCGAGGTTTTGGTGAATGACATGTTGGGTGTGATGGTACTGTTGATAATTGCCTGAAATCAAAAGAATTCATTAAATCAGGATTCCCAGCAAGTCGATTCCAAGCAATGTCTGCTCTCCAGCCGAGGCTCATCGGCTTTTATGTTCTCATTAATGATCAGACATGATTGTGGAGCGCGCACGGTCTGGTTGCGGAGCGCGCGCGGTCTGGGTCTCTCAGACTCTGTTCTCCCCCCACTCCCCCCGCGGTTACCTTGGTGCCGCCGACACTAATGATCCGGTAAACATTGCGGGTGCTGTCGTAGAAGAAGGAGACGGTAACGGCGTGCTTGCTCGCTGGGATCCAGTTTCGTTTGGTCGTTGGGTCAATCTGGAACACGTGGGCCCGCGCACTGAAAATGGGCTGCTCCCTGTGGCGAGAAACTGAGAATCAAACCCTGACCCCGGTAACCGGCAAACCGATACCCCCAAAAACCAGCAAATCCCCAAAACCGGTAAACCCCAAACCCCAGAAAGTTAGACTCCCCCAAAACCCATCACTGCCACCCAGAGAACCGTCACTCCCCTAGACACCGCAAGCTGGGGTACGGGTTCCACACACACTGACTCTCACTGGGGTACGGGTTCCACACACACTGACTCTCACTGGGGTACGGGTTCCACACACACTGACTCTCACTGGGGTACGTGTTCCACACACACTGACTCTCACTGGGGTACGGGTTCCACACACACTGACTCTCACTGGGGTACGGGTTCCACACACACTGACTCTCACTGGGGTACAGTTCCACAGGCACTGACTCTCACTGGGGTACGGGTTCCACACACACTGACTCTCACTGGGGTATGGGTTCCACACACACTGACTCTCACTGGGGCACGGGTTCCACAGACACTGACTCTCACTGGGGTACAGTTCCACAGGCACTGACTCTCACTGGGGTACGGGTTCCACACACACTGACTCTCACTGGGGTACAGTTCCACAGGCACTGACTCTCACTGGGGTACGGGTTCCACAGACACTGACTCTCACTGGGGTACGGGATCCACAGACACTGACTCTCACAGGGGTACGGGTTCCACAGACACCGACTCTCACTTGGGTACGGGTTCCACAGACTGACTCTCACTGGGGTACAGGTTCCACAGACTGACTCTCACTGGGGTACAGGTTCCACAGACCCTGACTCTCACTGGGGTACGGGTTCCACAGACCCTGACTATCACTGGGGTACGGGTTCCACAGACCCTGACTATCACTGGGGTACGGGTTCCACAGACAGTGACTCTCACTGGGGTACGGGTTCCACAGTGACTCTCACTGGAGTACGGGTTACATAGAAACATAGAAGATAGGAGCAGGAGTAGGCCATTCGGCCCTTCGAGCCTGCTCCGCCATTCAATGAGATCATGGCTGATCATCCAAATTCAGTACCCTGTCCCTGCCTTCTCCCCGTATCCCTTGATCCCTTTAGCCTTAAGAAATATATCCAACTCTTTCTTGAATATATTTAATGAACTGGCCTCCACCGCCCTCTGTGGCAGAGAATTCCACAGGTTCACCACTCTCTGGGTGAAGAAATTCCTCCTCATTTCAGTCCTAAATGGCTTACCCCTTATCCTTAGACTATGACCCCTGGTTCTGGATTCCCTGGCCATCAGAAACATCCTTCCTGCATCTAGTCTGTCGAGGCCTGACAGAATTTTTTGGTTTCGATGAGATCCCCTCTCAATCTTCTAAACTCCAGTGAGTATAAGCCCAATCGACACAATCTCTCCTCATACGTCATTCCTGCCATCCCAGGTATCAGCCTGGTGCGTCTTCACTGCACTCCTTCCATGGCAAGAACGTCCTTCCTCAGATAAGGCGACCAAAACTGCACACAATACTCAAGCTGCGGTCTCACCAAGGCCCTGTACAACTGTAGCAAGACATCCTTGTTCCTGTACTCGAACCCTCTTGCTACGAAGGCCAACATACCATTTGCCTGCACCTGCATGCTTACCTTCAGCGACTGGTGCACAAGAACACCCAGGTCTCTTTGCACTTCCCCTTCTCCCAATCTATTGCCATTCAAATAATAATCTGGTTCCACACATTGACTCTCACTGGGGTATGGGTTCCACAGACACTGACTCTCACTGGGGTACGGGTTCCACATACACTGACTCTCACTGGGATACGGGTTCCACGGACACTGACTGTTAGATCCGTGATTTTGAGAGTATGATGTTTTTTTAATAACCACACGGATGCTGTAATTTAACAATAAACAGGTATTTACTGGAGGAGGGTAGTCTCAAGACTGGGGGTACAGAGGCATGCGCAAGGCTTATATATAGATGTGGTCACTGCCGGTACTGCAGTATACAGGAGCTGTAAAAGTAGTTCTGCCTTAAAGGTACATACACTACAATTCCTCCCCTTTTAGATTAGTAGTACCCCTAATATTCAAATAACAATTAACACTTTAACATGTACATTAGACAACAATAGTCCATTTATAGATTCAGTCTTTGGGGCGGCTTCCTGACCCTTTCGGGATAGCGCCTTTCCTGAGGTTCTCGTTCTTGGTGCAGAGGCGATTCTGGCCCCTTTTCATCGGGTAGTTCATCGGTTTCCACTGCTACTGGTTCTGAGGTAGATGCTACCGGTATGTCGGGTTCATCCCCAGGTACTCGAGACATGGGGTTGACTCGTTCCTGTGACGCGAAGATCTGATCGACGTGGCGTCTCACAATGTTCTCCCCGACATCCACTGTGTACATTAATGGCCCCTGCCTTGTGCATATCATTCCGGGTTGCCATTTCTCTATTCGGTAGTCACGGGCCAAGACTGGTTGTCCTACATTGAAGCTCCTTGTCGGCTTCTCATTGATGTGCTGGAATTGTTTGTCCTCAACATTTCTTCGCACATTTGGTCTGAGCAAGTCCAGACGAGATCTCAACCTTCGGTTGAAGAACATCATGGCCGGGGTCTGGTTGGTAACTGCATGTGTCGCGTTTCGGTAGGCTAATAAGAAATTGTCCACCTTATGCTGTAGTGGAATTTCATCATCGCACATGGCCTTTATCGCCTTCTTAAAGGTTTGTACGAACCTCTCAGCCAATCCATTTGTGGCTGGATGATACGGGGCGGATGTGTAATGCCTTACCCCATTCCTTCTCATAAATTTTCGAAACTCTTCGGACACAAACTGTGGTCCATTATCAGAGCAAATCTGCTCTGGCAAACCGTTTCTGGCAAATATGGTCCGTAGGACTGCAATCATTTTCTCTGTAGTGGTTGAGGACATTTTTATCACCTCAGGCCACTTCGAATGAGCATCCACTGCTATTAAGAACATTGAGTCCATGAATGGACCAGCGAAATCAATATGCACCCGTTGCCATGGAGAGGAGGGCCACTCCCATGGGTGTAGAGGGGCATGTGGTGGTGCATTTTGGACCTTCTGGCATCCTGAGCAGCTCTTAGTTAGGTCTTCGATTTGTTGATCGATTCCCGGCCACCACACATAAGCCCTAGCAAGGCTTTTCATTTTCACTCCCCCCAGATGACCTTCATGTAGCTCATATAGCACTCTCTCCCTTAACTTGGGTGGAATCACCACTCGGGATCCACACATCACTGTCCCCTGGCATACTGACAGCTGTTCTCTTCTGGATGAGAATGCTGGCAACAGTGAGTCACCATGTGTTGGCCATCCCCTCACCGTCAAATCATATACCCGAGACAGCGTCGGATCATTGCGGGTCTCCTTCTCTATATCCGCGTTCGTTACTGGCAATCGTTCAATTATTGACGAATAAAATATCTCGATAGGGTCCATTGCTGGTGCTTCCTCCACAGTAGGCAGTGGCAGGCGTGATAGCCCATCAGCGTTCCCATGCTGTTTCGTGCCTTTATATTCTATTTCATATTGATTCACCCCTAGAAACAGGGACCATCTTTGTAACCGTTATGCAGTCATCACTGGAACGCCCTTCTTAGGATTAAAGATGGAGACAAGTGGTTGGTGGTCAGTCAGCAAGGTGAACTTCTGCCCATGCAGATAGTGGTTGAATTTTTTTACTCCCCATACTAGGCTGAGGGCCTCCCTGTCAATCTGGGCGTAGTTGCGCTCGGCTGAGGTTAGTGACCGAGACGCAAAGGCTACTGGCCTCGCCAACCCAGCTGTAGCTACTATGGCAGCTGTAGCTACTATGACCGGAAAGCCCTGCAGCGGGTAGTCAAAACTGCCCAACGCATTACCGGCACCCGGCTACCGACCATAGAGCACATATACCAGAAACGCTGTCTACGGAGGTCACGGTCCATCATCAAAGACCCTACCCACCCCAGCCACAGTCTGTTTGCCCTCCTACCATCTGGGAGACGCTACAGATGCATTCACACCCGTACGACCAGATTTAGGAACAGCTTCTTTCCCAGGGCTGTCATCCTACTGAACTCCACAAATAAACTCTAAAGCCTGCACATCTGCCAATGCACTTTATTATGGTCATATTTATGTTAATATACTACAAGCCAAATGTATGTTGAATGTTTAAATGTCTTAATCCAGATGAACACTCTCGGGAGCCGCAAGCCTACATTTCGTTGTACTGCACTTGTGCACTAACAATGACAATAAAAGTTGATTTGATTTGAACCCGTCTGGGAATTTGTGCGATAGCACCGCTCCAATACCATAGGGTGATGCATCACATGCCAACCGAATTGGTAGTGCTGGGTTGAAATGGGCCAACACCTCTTTTGATGTGATCAATTCTTTACACTTCTGGAAAGCTCGTCTACATTCGTCATTCCACTTCCATGGTACCCCTGTTTGCAGTAAAGTGTTCAGTGGGTGTAATACCGTGGACAAATTTGGTAAGAACTTGTGGTAGTAGTTTACCAGCCCGAGGAACGACCTCAGTTGCGACACATTTTCCGGTGCTGGAGCCTTGACTACTGCCTCAATCTTTTCAGGGGACTTATGTAATCCCTCTTCATCGATGACGTGGCCACAATATGAGATCTGTTTCTGGAAAAACTCGCACTTGTGGCGATTAGCTCGTAGCCCATACTCCTTTAATCTGGTGAGCACCTTCTCCAAGTTGGCGAGGTGATCACTGTCATTTTCGCCCGTGACCAGGATGTCGTCCAAATAACACTGGGTCCCTGGAATCCCTTGCAGGACTTGATCCATTGCCCTTTGCCAGATAGCCGGAGCCGAGGCTACCCCGAACACCAGCCGGTTGTATTGATACAGACCTTTATGAGTGTTAATCGTAAGGTATTGTTTCGAAGCTTCTTCTACCTCCATTAGCAAGTACGCCTGGGCTAAATCAATTTTGGTGAAGTGTTTACCTCCAGATAGCGAGGCGAAAATATCTTCAATTCGTGGAAGCAGATATTGTACCGTGTGAAGGACTGGGTTCACTGTCACCTTAAAATCCCCACAGATGCGGACCTTCTTTGGTTCCCCAGGCGTATTACTCAACGACCTCTTCATTACAGGAACGATGGGTGTAGCCCACTCGCTCCAGTCCACTTTGGACAGTACTCCTGAACGTTCCAACCCTTCCAGCTCTGCTTCGACAGCTGGTCTGATCGCATAAGGCACTGGTCTGGCCTTAAGAAACTTTGGGCTTGCATTTTCCTCTATTTTAATCGTTGCTGTTATGCCTTTTAGTGTTCCGAGTCCCTCCTGGAACACTTCTTTTGCGTCCGTTAGCATTTTTGACAGTCGTCCAGGTGTGACGTCGTCATCCTTTTTGGCCTCAACCTTCAGTGCCTGTATGGAATGCCAATCTAATTGTATCTTCCGGATCCATTCACGTCCTAGCAGTGATGGTCCTCCATCTGGCAATACGTATATATCCATTTTAGGTATTTCCTGGCCTTTATACATCACTTTCACCCTTATTTTTCCTTTGGGGTAGACTTTTTGCCCCGTGTACGTCTTCAAGACAATCTCTGTAGCTTTCAAGGGTATATGTGAAAATAGCCGCTTGTAGTCCCTTTGGTTTATGACTGTTAGGGCTGATCCTGTGTCCAATTCCATTTTCACTTGGACGCCGTCTATCTCGAGTGTAACCCAGATAGTCTGGTGATCCTCCATTTTGGTTACCTTATGTAGTTTCAGACAACCCAGCTCCTTGCTTCCGGAGTCTGTGTCACTTTTCTGTTCGTCTGAACCACTGTCCATCACCTGGTGTACCTTTTTGTACTTCTCCTGTGGAGATTTCTTACTGTTGGTTTTCTTCCCAGACCTGCAGACTCTTGCTATGTGTCCTGCTTTTCCACACTGTCTGCACACTTGGTCCTTGAACCAACAATCCTTCTGGTCATGTGTTATTCTGCCGCAGCGATAGCACTTCCCTGTTCCACAGGACATTTCATTGGTGCCATATTCTTGCGGTCTCCGTTGTATCTCTGCAGCGCCCCTTGCGGCTGCTTCGTGTGATACTGCCATACTGAAAGCCTTGTCCAGCATAAGATCCTTTTCTGATAGAAGCAGTTTCTGGGTTCCTTCACTTTGTAGCCCACACACAAACTTGTCCCTTAACGTATCTGCTAGTCCCGCTCCAAACTGGCAGTGTTTCGATAGCTTGCGCAGTTCCGTTAGGTACTCAGCGTTGCTTTCGTCTTTGTGTTGGTTCCTTTTATGGAACTTAAATCGTTCTGCTATCAGCAGCGGTGTGGGGTTTAAGTGGTCCTGAAGGATTTCTACTATCCTTTCGAAATTCTTGTTCACCGGCTTCTCTGGGCTTATTAGATTTCGCAGTAACCCATAAGTTTTTGCACCCATGGAATTTAACAAAACCAGTGCTTTCCTAGCATCTGGCACTTCATTTGCCCTGCAGTACACCTCAATACGTTCCACATATGTCGCCCAATCTTCGACTTCATTGTCGAACGTAGAGATACTGCCACTCTTCGGCATCCCTGGGTGTGATTTAACTGTCAAAAATGGCATCTCCCGCGCTTTCCCTTCTTCTCCGCTGGCACAAAATGGCGTCTCCCGCGCTTTCCTTTCTTCCCGCGCTCGCCCTTCTTCTCCGCTGTGGCTTCTAAAAATGGCGTCTCCCGCGCTCTTCCTTCTTCTCCGCGGCTCAATGGCGTCTCCCGCGCTCTCCCTTCTTCTCCCCGCGGACACTGTTCAGCCCTTGAGCCCTGGCTGTGCTCTGCGCGTTCTTTTTTTTTTTTTTGACACCGCTCGGTCCTGAACCCGGCTGTTGCTTTACCCTCTCTCTCTCCGTTTTTTTTTTTTTTTCCTCTCGACGCCGCTCGGTTTTCAACCCCCGGCTGCGCCCTGTGCGCTTCACCCTCTGTCTTACCCCGTCGACGCTGCTCGGCTTTCTCTCCGCCGTCGGTTGGCTCCAGCCACCGCTGTCCGGGAAGGGTCTGCGCTGGACCTGTCGTCAGTCTCTTGCTGATCGTCGTGGCTGGGGAACCAAGCCCGGCTCTCCACAGCCTCCCCTGCGATGTTCACTCTCTGCCGGACGTACTGGGCGGTTGCTCGTGGTCGACGCCCGTGTTCCTGGCCTCGACTTTCTTACACCGCCCTCCCGGAGCGAATCCTCGAAGGGAAATGCAGAGTTGCAGGTAGATTCGAATCGACACTCGTCGCCACTGTTAGATCCGTGATTTTGAGAGTATGATGTTTTTTTAACTTACCACACGGATGCTGTAACTTAACAATAAACAGGTATTTACTGGAGGAGGGTAGTCTCAAGACTGGGGGTACAGAGGCATGCGCAAGCTTATATACAGGTGTGGTCACTGCCGGTACTACAGTATACAGGAGCTGTAAAAGTAGTTCTGTCTTAAAGGTACATACACTACACTGACGCTCACTGGGGTTCAGTTCCACAGACACTGACTCTCACTGGGGTACGGGTTCCACAGACGCTGACTCTCACTGGGGTGCGGGTTCCACAGACACTGACTCTCACTGGGGTACGGGTTCCACACACACTGACTCTCACTGGGGTACAGGTTGCACAGACACTGACTCTCACTGGGGTACGGGTTCCACACACACTGACTCTCACTGGGGTACGGGTTCCACAGACGCTCACTCTCACTGGGGTACGGGTTCCACAGACACTGACTCTGACTGGGGTACGGGTTCCACAGACACTGAATCTCACTGGGGTACGGGGTCCACAGACACTGACTCTCACTGGGGTACGGGTTCCACAGACACTGACTCTCACTGGGGGTATGGGTTCCACACGCACTGACTCCTCACTGGGGTACGGGTTCCACACACACTGAATCTCACTGGGGTACGGGTTCCACAGACACTGACTCTCACTGGGGTACGGGTTCCACACACACTGACTCTCACTGGGGTACGGGTTCCACAGACACTGGCTCTCACTGGGGTACGGGTTCCACAGACACTGACTCTCACTGGGGTACGGGTTCCACAGACACTGACTCTCACTGGGGTATGGGTTCCACAGACTCTCACTGGGGTACAGGTTCCACACACTGACTCTCACTGGGGTATGGGTTCCACACACGCTGACTCTCACTGGGGTATGGGTTCCACACACACTGACTCTCACTGGGGTACGGTTCCACAGGCACTGACTCTCACTGGGGTACAGGTCCCTGGCACCTCACCCAACTGCCCATTCCCCACGTGGTTGAACAGCATCACCAGAAGATCGACCCTGACTTTCCTCAGTGTCGGCTTGGCTCAGTGAGTCAGAAAGATGTGGATTCAAGCCCCAGAACAAGATGTCAAACCGAGGCCCTGTCTGCTCTCTCAGATGGATGTAAAAGATCCCACGGCACTATTTCGAAGAAGAGCAGGGGAGATTTCCCCGGTGTCCTGGGCCAATATTTATCCCTCAATCAACATCACTAAAACAGATTATCTGTTCATTATCACATTGCTCTTCGTGGGATCTTGCTGTGCACAAATTGGCTGCCGCGTTTCCTACATCACAGCAGAGGCTGCGAAGCCCTGAGATGTCCCGAGGATGTGAAAGGCACTATAGAAATGCAAGTCTTTCTTCTTCCTGTTCTGTGTGTTGCTCTTTATCCTGTGTGGGGGAGGGGCGGGGCGGGGAGGGGAGGGGAGGGGAGGTCTCCTATCACCAACATTCCCCAACCACGACCGTGGGCACCAATGGGTAAATGATTCCGCCCCAGCTCAATCAATTAATAAACCAAATGCAGCTCAGCGATCAGGGCGACAGGGCAATGGTGCAGGTTGGAGGCTGGGACAGAAACAGAGACAGAGCTCTGACCCTTCACCCACATACTGCACTTCCTCAGTTTAGCAAATAAACATCTATCACCCAGGCAGAGAGACTCAGACAGAGACACACAGCGACACAGACACACAGCCGCCCTCTCCCCTGTCTCCGTGCTTCAGCTGCTTTGAGAGTTTGCGCTGGCAGACGGGTCCTGAGACGGAGCCAGTGTGAACCAGGAGTTCGGCTTGTCTGATCCGTGAGTAAAGTCTCCGCCCTCTGACTCTTGCAAACTCCGGGGTGTAGAATAATAGAGCACTGCGCTCCCGTACATCGCAGAACACCACAGAAAAACACCACAACATTCCCCCAAATCCCCAGAGGGCCTTCAGTAGATTTAACGAGGAGCAGCCGTTAACCAGGCGACACCTCTCCTGGCAGAGCAGCTCCGGGGCAGCGGAGGCCCGGCCGCTCACGCAGAGTTGGACTAAGGAATCAATGACTGCGTCCCCCTCCCCCACCTCCTCCCCGCGCCCCCCCCTTCCCCGCGGCTCCCCCTCTCCCCGCGGCCCCCCTCCCCGCGCTCCCCCCTCCCCGCGCTCCCCCTCCTCCCCGCGGCCCCCCTCCTCCCCACGGCCCCCCCCCGCGGTCCCCCTCCTCCCCGCACTCCCCCCTCCCCGCGGCTCCCTCCTCCCCGCAGTCCCCTCCTTTCCGCGGCCCCCCCCTCCCCGCATCTGCGGGGGGGTGGTGGGGAAGACAGGAACATGGCCCCTCCCCTAACACAGCAGGTGACAGGTGCCGAGAGACCCAGCCTGAGACCCCCCTTCCCCCGCCCGAGACCCCCCTTCCCCCACCCGAGACCCCATCTCCCCCGTGCTCCCACCCCCCCCGTGCTCTCATTCCAGAATTCTGACCCAGTGACGATGAAGGATCGGCGATATACTTCCAAGTCAGGATGGTGTGTGACTTGGAGGGGAACTTGGAGGTGGTGGTGTTCCCATGTGCCTGCTGCCCTTGTCCTTCTAGGTGGAAGAGGTCGCGGGTTTGGGAGGTGCTGCTGAAAAAGCCTTGGCGAGTTGCTGCAGTGCATCTTGTAGATGGTGCACACTGCAGCCACGGTGCGCCGGTGGTGGAGGGAGTGAATGTTTAAGGTGGTGGATGGGGGTACCAATCAAGCGGGCTGCTTTGTCCTGGATGGTGTCGAGCTTCTTGAGTGTTGTTGGAGCTGCACTCATCCAGGCAAGTGGAGAGTATTCCATCACACTCCTGACTTGTGCCTTGTAGATGGTGGAAAGGCTTTGGGGAGTCAGGAGGTGAGACACTCGCTGCAGAATACGCAGCCTCTGGCCTGCTCTTGTTGCCACAGTATTTATGTGGCTGGTCCAGTTAAGTTTCTGGTCAATGGTGACCCCCAGGATGTTGATGTTGGGGGATTCGGCGATGGTGATACCATTGAATGTCAAGGGGCGGTGGTTAGACGCTCGCTTGTTGGAGATAGTCATTGCCTGGCACTTCTGTGGCACGAACGTTACTTGCCACTTATCAGCCCAAGCCTGAACGTTGTCCAGGTCTTGTTGCATGCGGGCACGGACTGCTTCATTATCTGAGGAGTTGTGAATGGCGCTGAATACTGTGCAGTCATCAGCGAACATCCCCATTTCTGACCTTATGTTGGAGGGAAGGTCATTGATGAAGCAGCTGAAGATGGTTGGGCCTAGGACTTGGAAGTATATCGCCGATCCTTCATCGTCGCTGGGTCAAAATCCTGGAACTCCCTCCCTAACAGCACTGTGGGAGTACCTTCACCACATGGACTGCAGCGGTTCAAGAAGGCGGCTCACCACCACCTTCTCGAGGGCAATTAGGGATGGGTAATAACTGCCGGCCTTGCCAGCGATGCCTACATTCCAAGAATGAAATATTATTGGAACTAGAGTCAGGCTCCTGAATGATCCACAGCGATGAGTAAGAGCTGGGTGTGTGTCCCTGATACAAACAGGTTCACAACTGTTGTGACACGAAACCTTCACCAAATGGTCAGATCACCAGGGCTTCACCAGGCTGGCAAAATCAGATCACACAATCTAACCGAGAGGAGATGGTTGTGGTGGAGAAATCCTTCCTTTTACACTCGGACATTAACGGGTTTGGAGAGGGATCAGTGCTCCCCAACGTAAGAAATGAGCAGCACAGGAGGTCAGACTGAGAAACCTGTGGGACTTTACCCCGGGTTAATGGTTGTGACCTTGCTCTCGGAGCACTGCCAGTTTGTGGCTGGACTCTGTCACTGCCGACAGGTTGCTGGTTGGATAATCACAGATATTTTGCTCACTCTCCCGGTCACACAGGAAGAGCCCAGACATCTAGGCTACTCCCTGCTTTTCCCTCAACCCCTCCCTGCACCCAGTCACTGCGACAGGCCAGCTCAGTCTCAGACTCGTCACGAGCACAATCTCTCTGTGACTTGACACTGGCAAATTCCACCATTAATATCACACAACTCAACCCACTAAAAATAGAACGGCTCATCTACCCTCCCCCTCCCCCGATGGGCCCCTCTCCCCCTCCCCCGATGGGTCCCCTCCCCCTCCCCCGATGGGCCCCCTCCCCCTCCCCCGATGGGCCCCCTCCCCCGATGGGTCCCCTCCCCCGATGGGCCCCTCTCCCCTCCTCCGATGGGCCCCTCTCCCCTTCCCCCGATGGGCCCCCTCCCCCGATGGGCCCCCTCTCCCCTCCCCCGAAGGGCCCCTCTCCCCCTCCCCCGATGGGCCCCTCTCCCCCTCCCCCGATGGGCCCCTCTCCCCCTCCCCAATGTTTGTCTCCCTGAGGTTCCTCATGGCCACAATTATATGAAGAAAAAGCGCGATTGAAAAGCTCAGCTGTTTGTCCTGGTTTCTAATCCCCAACTGGGCCGAGTATCTTGTGACATTCAGGAGTCACGTGTGTAGAAATCTGTGTTACAGAAAGGTAAGGACATTTATCTGTGTCAGTGACAGCGAGAAGGGAAGGTGCACAGCCCGGGGCATAGAGAGAGAGGGAGCGAGAGCTGGCGAGAGAGAGGGAGCGAGAGCGGGCGAGAGAGAGGGAGCGAGAGCGGGCGAGAGAGAGGGAGCGAGAGCGGGCGAGAGAGAGGGAGCGAGCGAGAGAGAGGGAGACCCGGCCCCGAGAGAGAGCGTGTGCGAGGGCGAGAGAGAGCGCGCGCGAGGGCGAGAGAGAGCGCGCGCGAGGGCGAGAGAGAGCGCGCGCGAGGGCGAGAGAGAGCGCGCGCGAGGGCGAGAGAGAGAGCGCGCGAGGGCGAGAGAGGGCGAGAGAGAGAGCGCGCGAGGGCGAGAGAGAGTGCGCGCGAGGGCGAGAGAGAGAGCGCGCGAGGGCGAGAGAGAGAGCGCGCGAGGGCGAGAGAGAGAGCGCGCGAGGGCGAGAGAGAGAGCGCGCGAGGGCGAGAGAGAGAGCGCGCGAGGGCGAGAGAGGGGCCGCGAGGGCGAGAGAGAGGGCACGAGGGCGAGAGAGAGAGGGCGCGAGGGCGAGAGAGAGAGGGCGTGAGGGCGAGAGAGAGAGAGCGCGAGGGCGAGAGAGAGCGAGCACGAGAGCGCGCGCGCGCGAGGGCGAGAGAGCGCGCGCGAGGGCAAGAGAGAGAGCGCGCGAGGGCGAGAGAGAGCGCGCGAGGGCGAGAGAGAGCGTGCGACGGCGAGAGAGAGAGCGCGCGAGGGCGAGAGAGAGAGCACGCAAGGGCGAGAGAGAGCGCGCGCGAGGGCGAGAGAGAGAGCGCGCGAGGGCGAGGGAGAGGGCGAGGGGGAGGGGGAGGGGGAGGGGGCGAGGGAGAGGGCGAGGGCGAGGGAGAGGGTGAGGGCGAGGGCGAGGGTGAGAGAGGGGGCGAGGGCGAGGGCGAGAGAGAGAGAGTGAGGGCGAGAGAGAGAGCGAGGGCGCGAGAGAGAGCGAGGGCGAGGGCGAGAGAGAGAGCGAGGGCGAGAGAGAGAGCGCGAGGGCGAGTGCGAGAGAGAGAGCGAGGGCGAGAGAGAGAGAGGGCGAGAGAGAGAGCGAGGGTGAGGGCGAGAGAGAGAGCGAGGGCGAGAGAGAGAGCGAGGGCGAGAGACAGAGTGAGGGCGAGAGAGAGAGCGAGGGCGAGAGAGAGAGCGAGGGCGAGAGAGAGAGAGCGAGGGCGAGAGAGAGCAGGAGGGCGAAAGAGGGAGCGAGCGAGAGGGCGAGCGGAAGCGAGCGCGAGAGCGCGAGAGATTGCGAGAGCGTGAGAGTGATTGAGAGAGATTGAGTGAGAGAGAGAGGGGGAGAGAGGGAGAGTGAGAGATTCACAGAAAGAGAAAGAGACGTGGGGAGAAAGCAGGGAGATAGAGGCAGACAGCGGGAGAAAGAAACAGAGAAAGAAAGATAGAGACAGAGGGAAACAGGAAGGGATAGAGGCGGAGCGGCAGCAAGAGACAGAGAGCGAAAGACAGTTAGATGGCAACAGTGAGACACTGGGGGGCAGAGAGAACTTGCAGCTCGCTGAGCCTGCTCTCTCTGACTGAGGGAATATTGAGGATATATTTTATAATACGGGCCGTTGTGTACAGAGATTGTATACAGGGGATTAAAATTGAATCTCTTTGTGTCTGTAATTCAGTAGATATTGTGGCTGCTGCTGTTTGCAGGCCCCAGACTGAATGCAAACTCCACACATTCCCCAACACCGGGTAGTATTAACATCAGACCCCCCTGCCCCCCGCTGGTATATTCACACCCGGTCTAGGTGTGTGGATTTCACACTCGCACTACCTGTTCCCCGGACAACTCCTGAACCAGCTCAAAGAGAACAAGCCCATCAACTGTTACTAGGAACTGAAGTCGGCCCTGACACTGGGCTGATCGCCTCCCTCCATCAATAAATACTCACATCTGGACCTGTCCACATCTGGATCTCCATACAGCTGGAGCTGTACACACGTGAACACTGGCAGACCAATTAAATGCATATTTTGGTTCTGTCTTGACAAAGGAGGACACAAATAACCTCCCAGAGATGTCGGGGAACATAGGGTCTGATGAGAGGGAGGAACTGAAAGAAATCAGTATTTGTAGGGAAATGGTGTTAAGGAAATTGATGGGATTGAAGGCCAATAAATCCCCAGGGCCTGATAATCTACATCCTAGGGTACTTAAGGAGGTGGCCCTAGAAATAGTAGATGCATTGCTGATCATCTTCCAAAATTTGCTGGAATCTGGAACAGTACCCATGGATTGGCGGGTAGCTAATGTTACCCCACTATTCAAAAAGGGTGGTAGAGAGAAAACGGGGAATTATAGACCGGTAAGCCTAACATCAGTAGTGGGGAAAATGCTAGAGTCCATTATAAAGGATGTAATAGCAGAGCACTTGGAAAACAGTGACAGGATCGGACAAAGTCAACATGGATTTACAAAAGGTAAATCGTGCTTGACTAATCTACTGGAATTTTTTGAGGATGTAACTGGTAAAATAGATTAGGGAGAACCAGTAGATGTGGTGTATTTGGACTTTCAAAAGGCTTTCGATAAGGTCCCGCATAAGAGATTAGTGTGTAAAGTTAAGGCACATGGGATTGGGGGCAAGGTATTGACTTGGATAGAGAACTGGTTGGCGGACAGAAAGCAGAGAGTAGGAATTAACGGGTCTTTTTCCGAGTGGCAGGCAGTGACTAGTGGGGTACCGCAGGGATTGGTCCTTGGACCCCAGCTATTCACAATATATATTAATGATCTGGACGATAGAGCTAGATGTAATATCTCCAAGTTTGCAGACGACACAAAGCTGGGTGGGCGTGTGTGCTGCGAGGAGAATACCGAGAAACTCCAGGATGATTTGGACAGGTTGGGTGATTGGGCAGAAGCATGGCAGATGCAATATAACGTGGATAAATGCGAGGTTATCCACTTTGGTGTCAAAAACAGAAAGGCAGACTATTATCTGAATGGCAATAGATTGGGAGAAGGGGAAGTGCAACGAGACCTGGGTGTCCTTGTGCACCAGTCGCTGAAGGTAAGCATGCAGGTGCAGCAGGCGGTGAAGAAGGCAAATGGTATGCTGGCCTTCATAGCAAAAGGGTTTGAGTACAGGAGAAAGGATGTCTTGCTGCAGTTGTACAGGGCCTTGGTGAGACCACACCTTGGGTACTGTGTGCAGTTTTGGTCGCCTTATCTGAGGAAGGATGTTCTTGCCATGGAAGGAGTTCAGCGAAGATTCACAAGGCTGATCCCTGGGATGGCAGGAATGACGTATGAGGAGAGATTGGGTCGATTGGGCTTATCTCGCTGGAGTTTAGAAGAATGAGAGGGGATCTCATTGAAACATAAAATTCTGACAGGTCTGGACAGACTAGATGTAGGAAGGATGTTCCCGATGGTGGGAGAGTCCAGAACCAGGGCTCATAGTCTAAGGATAAGGGGTAAGCCATTTAGGACAGAAATGAGGAAGAATTTCTTCACCCAGAGATTGGTGAACCTGTGGAATTCTCTACCACAGAAGGCGGTTGAGGCCAAGTCTTTAAATATATTCAAGAAGGAGTTGGATATATTTCTTAGAGCTAAAGGTATCAAGGGATATGGGGAGAAGGCAGGCACAGGGTACTGAATTTGGATGATCAGCCATGATCTCATCGAATGGCGGAGCAGGCTCGAGGGGCCGAATGGCCGACTCCTGCTCCTATCTTCTATGTTTCTATGTCCACATGTGGACTAGTACTCACACTGCCCACATCTAGACCTGCCCGCACCTGGACTTGCTGCTCGCAATATGCTGAGCAAAAGATCTAGGCTCGGTGTTACCCAGGAAATTAACTATGGAAATCATCACACCCAAGATCACTCCAAGTCCATGCACAGTCACTTTCCATCGGGGTCACTGGACAGTGATCAGGAGCAGGAACTCTGGCTGATTTCCCCTCTCTCTCTAACCCAGGGGTCACTGGGCAGTGATCAGGAGCAGGAACCCTGGCTGATTTCCCCTCTCTAACCCAGGGGTCACTGGACAGTGATCAGGAGCAGGAACCCTGGTTGAGTTCCTCTCTCTCTAACCCAGGGGTCACTGGACAGTGATCAGGAGCAGGAACCCTGGTTGATTTCCTCTCTCTCTAACCCAGGGGTCACTGGACAGTGATCAGGAGCAGGAACTCTGGCTGATTTCCCCTCTCTCTAACCCAGGGGTCACTGGACAGTGACCAGGAGCAGGAACCCTGGCTGATTTCCTCTCTCTCTAACCCAGGGGTCACTGGACAGTGATCAGGAGCAGGAACCCTGGCTGATTCCCCCTCTCTCTAACCCAGGGGTCACTGGACAGTGATCAGGAGCAGGAACCCTGGCTGATTTCCCCTCTCTCTCTAACCCAGGGGGTCACTGGGCAGTGATCAGGAGCAGGAACCCTGGCTGATTTCCCCTCTCTCTCTAACCCAGGGGTCACTGGGCAGTGATCAGGAGCAGGAACCCAGGCTGATTTCCCCTCTCTCTAACCCAGGGGTCACTGGGCAGTGATCAGGAGCAGGAACCCAGGCTGATTTCCCATCTCTCTAACCCAGGGGTCACTGGGCAGTGAGCAGGAGCAGGAACCCAGGCTGATTTCCCCTCTCTCTAACCCAGGGGTCACTGGGCAGTGATCAGGAGCAGGAACCCAGGCTGATTTCCCATCTCTCTAACCCAGGGGTCACTGGGCAGTGAGCAGGAGCAGGAACCCAGGCTGATTTCCCTTCTCTCTCTAATCCAGGGGTCACTGGGCAGTGATCAGGAGCAGGAACCCAGGCTGATTTCCCTCTCTAACCCAGGGGGTCACTGGGCAGTGATCAGGAGCAGGGATCCTGGCTGAACCCAGGGGTCACTGGACAGTGATCAGGAGCAGGAACTCTGGCTGATTTCCCCTCTCTCTAACCCAGGGGTCACTGGACAGTGATCAGGAGCAGGAACTCTGGCTGATTTCCCCTCTCTCTAACCCAGGGGTCACTGGACAGTGATCAGGAGCAGGAACTCTGGCTGATTTCCCCTCTCTAACCCAGGGGTCACTGGACAGTGATCAGGAGCAGGACCCCTGGTTGATTTCCCCTCTCTCTAACCCAGGGGTCACTGGACAGTGATCAGGAGCAGGAACTCTGGCTGATTTCCCCTCTCTAACCCAGGGGTCACTGGACAGCGATCAGGAGCAGGAACCCTGGCTGATTTCCCCTCTCTAACCCAGGGGTCACTGGACAGTGATCAGGAGCAGGAACCCTGGCTGATTTCCCCTCTCTCTAACCCAGGGGTCACTGGACAGTGATCAGGAGCAGGAACTCTGGCTGATTTCCCCTCTCTCTAACCCAGGGGTCACTGGACAGTGATCAGGAGCAGGAACTCTGGCTGATTTCCCCTCTCTCTAACCCAGGGGTCACTGGACAGTGATCAGGAGCAGGAACTCTGGCTGATTTCCCCTCTCTAACCCAGGGGTCACTGGGCAGTGATCAGGAGCAGGAACCCTGGCTGATTTCCTCTCTCTCTAACCCCGGGGTCACTGGGCAGTGATCAGGAGCAGGAACCCTGGCTGATTTCCTCTCTCTCTAACCCAGGGGTCACTGGACAGTGATCAGGAGCAGGAACCCTGGTTGATTTCCCCTCTCTCTAACCCAGGGTTCACTGGGCAGTGATCAGGAGCAGGAACCAGGGCTGATTTCCCCTCTCTCTGTAACCCAGGGGTCACTGGACAGTGATCAGGAGCTCTGGCTGATTTCCCCTCTCTCTAACCCAGGGGTCACATATAAGAACATAAGATGTAGGAGCAGGAGTAGGTCATTTGGACCCTCGAGCCTGCTCCGCCTTTCAATAAGATCATTGCTGATCTGATCTTGGCCTCAACTCCACTTCCCTGCCCGCTCCCCATAACCCTTCACTCCCTTATCATTCAAAAACCTTAAATATATTCAATGACTCCGCCTCCACAGCTCTCTGGGGAAGAGAATTACAAAGATTCACGACCCTCTGAGAAGAAGAAATTCCTCCTCATTTCCAATTTAAATGGGTACCCCGTAATTCTGCCCCCTAGTTCTAGATTCCCCCACGAGGACAAACATCCTCTCAGCATCTACCCTGTCAATTTTCTTCAGAATCTTATATTTTTCAATAAGATCACCTCTCATTCTTCTAAACTCCAATGAATACAGGCCCAACCTGCTCAACCTTTCCTCATAAGACAACCCCTTCATCTCCGGAATCAGCCTCGTGAACCTTCTCTGAACTGCCTCCAATGCAAGTATATCCTTCCTTAAATAAGGAGACCAAAACTGTACGCAGTACTCCAGGTGTGGTCTCACCAATACCCTGTACAGTTGTAACAGGACTTCCCTGCTTTTATACTCCATTACCTTTGCAATAAAGGCCAACATTCCATTTGCCTTCCTAATTACTTGCTGTACCTACATGCTAACTTTTTATGATTCATGTACAAGGACCCCCAGATCACTCTGTACCTCAGCATTTTGTAATCTCTCCCCATTGATAATAATTTGCTTTTTTATTTTTCCTACCAAAGTGGATAACCTCGCATTTTCTCACATTAAACTCCATCTGCCAGATTTGTGCCCACTCACTTAGCCTGTCTATATCCCTTTGGAGATTCTTTGCATTCTCCACACAATTTGCTTTCCCTCCTATCTTTGTATCATCAGCAAATTTGGCTACATTACACTCAGTCCCTTCATCCAAGTCATTAATATAGATTGTAAATAGTTGAAACCCCAGCACTGATCCCTGCAGCACCCCACTAGTTACAGTTTGCCAACCTGAAAATGACCCATTTATCCTGACTCTCTGTTTTCTGTTAGTTAGCCAATCCTCCGACCATGCTAATATATTACCCCCAACCCCGTGAGCTCTTATCTTGTGCAGTAACCTTTAATGTGGCACCTTATCAAATGCCTTCTGGAAATCCAAATACATGACATCTACTGGTTCCCCTTTATCCACCCTGCTCATTACATCCTCAAAGAACTCCAGCAAATTTGTCAAACCTGACTTCCCTTTCATAAAACCATGCTGACTCTGCTTAACTATATTATGATTTTCTAAATGTCCTGCTACAACTTCCTTAATGATGGACTCGAGCATTTTCCCAATGACAGATGTTAGGCTAACTGGCCGATAGTTGCCTGCTTTCTGTCTCCCTCCTTTCTTAAATAGGGGCGTTACATTTGCGGTTTTCCAATCCACTGGGAACTTTCCAAAGTCTAGAGAATTTTTGAAGATTACAACCAATGCATCCACTATCTCTGCAGCCACCTCTTTAAAGACCCGAGGATGCAGGCCATCGGGTCCAGGGGACTTGTCCACCTTTAGTCCCATTAGTTTGCCTAGTACTCTCTCTCTAGTGATAGTGATTTTTTTAAGTTCCCCCCGCCACCCCAATAGCCTCTTGATTATCCATTATTGGGATGCTTTTAGTGTCTTCTACCGTGAAGACCGATACAAAATATTTGTTCAAAGTCTCCGCCATTTCCCTGTTTCCTGTTATTAATTCCCCAGACTCATCCTCTCGGGGACCAACGTTTACTTTAGCTACTCTCTTCCTTTTTATATACCTGCAGAAGCTCTTACTGTCTGTTTTTATATTTCTTGCTAGCTTACTCTCATAAGCTATCTTCTCTATCATTTTTTTAGTCATCCTTTGCTGGTTTTTAAAAATTTCCCAATCCTCTGGCCTTTCACTATTCTTCGCAACATTGTATGCTTTTGTTTTCAATGAGATACCATCCTTTACTTCCTTAGTTAGCCTCGGATGGTTCATCCTTCTCTTAGAGTCTTTCTTTCTCACTGGGCAGTGATCAGGAGCAGGAACCCGGGCTGATTTCCCCTCTCTCTAACCCAGGGGTCACT
This sequence comes from Somniosus microcephalus, assembly GCF_052327205.1. Lineage (NCBI taxonomy): Eukaryota > Metazoa > Chordata > Chondrichthyes > Squaliformes > Somniosidae > Somniosus > Somniosus microcephalus. The sequence continues at coordinate 1,345,752 of NC_140999.1, forward strand.
GGACAGTGATCAGGAGCAGGAACACTGGCTGATTTCCCCTCTCTCTCTAACCCAGGGGTCACTGGGCAGTGAGCAGGAGCAGGAACCCTGGCTGATTTCCCTTCTCTCTCTAATCCAGGGGTCACTGGGCAGTGATCAGGAGCAGGAACCCAGGCTGATTTCCTCTCTCTCTAACCCAGGGGTCACTGGGCAGTGATCAGGAGCAGGAACCCAGGCTGATTTCCCATCTCTCTAACCCAGGGGTCACTGGGCAGTGATCAGGAGCAGGAACCCTGGCTGATTTCCCCTCTCTCTCTAACCCAGGGGGTCACTGGGCAGTGATCAGGAGCAGGAACCCTGGCTGATTTCCCCTCTCTCTAACCCAGGGTCACTGGACAGCAATCAGGAGCAGGAACCCTGGCTGATTTCCCCTCTCTCTCTAACCCAGGGGTCACTGGGCAGTGATCAGGAGCAGGAACCCTGGCTGATTCCCCCTCTCTCTAACCCAGGGGTCACTGGACAGTGATCAGGAGCAGGAACCCAGGCTGATTTCCCCTCTCTCTAACCCAGGGGTCACTGGGCAGTGATCAGGAGCAGGAACCCAGGCTGATTTCCCATCTCTCTAACCCAGGGGTCACTGGGCAGTGATCAGGAGCAGGAACCCAGGCTGATTTCCCTTCTCTCTCTAATCCAGGGGTCACTGGGCAGTGATCAGGAGCAGGAACCCTGGCTGATTTCCCATCTCTCTAACCCAGGGTCACTGGGCAGTGATCAGGAGCAGGAACCCTGGCTGATTTCCCCTCTCTCTAACCCAGGGTCACTGGACAGTGATCAGGAGCAGGAACCCTGGCTGATTTCCCCTCTCTCTCTAACCCAGGGGGTCACTGGACAGTGATCAGGAGCAGGAACCCTGGCTGATTTCCCCTCTCTCTCTAACCCAGGGGTCACTGGACAGTGATCAGGAGCAGGAACCCTGGCTGATTCCCCCTCTCTCTAACCCAGGGGTCACTGGACAGTGATCAGGAGCAGGAACCCTGGCTGATTTCCCCTCTCTCTCTAACCCAGGGGGTCACTGGGCAGTGATCAGGAGCAGGAACCCTGGCTGATTCCCCCTCTCTCTAACCCAGGGGTCACTGGGCAGTGAGCAGGAGCAGGAACCCTGGCTGATTTCCCCTCTCTCTCTAACCCAGGGGTCACTGGGCAGTGATCAGGAGCAGGAACCCTGGCTGATTCCCTCTCTCTCTAATCCAGGGGTCACTGGGCAGTGATCAGGAGCAGGAACCCAGGCTGATTTCCCCTCTCTCTAACCCAGGGGTCACTGGGCAGTGATCAGGAGCAGGAACCCAGGCTGATTTCCCATCTCTCTAACCCAGGGGTCACTGGGCAGTGAGCAGGAGCAGGAACCCAGGCTGATTTCCCCTCTCTCTAACCCAGGGGTCACTGGGCAGTGATCAGGAGCAGGAACCCAGGCTGATTTCCCATCTCTCTAACCCAGGGGTCACTGGGCAGTGAGCAGGAGCAGGAACCCAGGCTGATTTCCCTTCTCTCTCTAATCCAGGGGTCACTGGGCAGTGATCAGGAGCAGGAACCCAGGCTGATTTCCCTCTCTAACCCAGGGGGTCACTGGGCAGTGATCAGGAGCAGGGATCCTGGCTGATTCCCTCTCTCTCTAATCCAGGGGTCACTGGGCAGTGATCAGGAGCAGGAACCCTGGCTGATTCCCCTCTCTCTAACCCAGGGGGTCACTGGACAGTGATCAGGAGCAGGTACCCTGGCTGATTTCCCCTCTCTCTAACCCAGGAGTCACTGGGCAGTGATCAGGTGCAGGAACCCTGGCTGATTTCCCCTCTCTCTAACCCAGGGGTCACTGGGCAGTGATCAGGAGCAGGAACCCAGGCTGATTTCCCATCTCTCTAACCCAGGGGTCACTGGGCAGTGATCAGGAGCAGGAACCCTGGCTGATTCCCCCTCTCTCTAATCCAGGGGTCACTGCGCAGTGATCAGGAGCAGGAACCCAGGCTGATTTCCCCTCTCTCTAACCCAGGGGTCACTGGGCAGTGATCAGGAGCAGGAACCCTGACTGATTTCCCCTCTCTCTAACCCAGGGGTCACTGGGCAGTGATCAGGAGCAGGAACCCTGGCTGATTCCCTCTCTCTCTAATCCAGGGGTCACTGGGCAGTGATCAGGAGCAGGAACCCAGGCTGATTTCCCTCTCTAACCCAGGGGGTCACTGGGCAGTGATCAGGAGCAGGGATCCTGGCTGATTTCCCCTCTCTCTATCCAAATCAAATCAAATCAAATCAACTTTTATTGTTGATTTTATTCAAATCCCTATTACTGCCTAAGATCAGCAAGCTCACCTTCTCATCATAATCAAATGATTTAAATCCTGAAATCTTCGTAGTGTCCGGTCTCCTCTCTTGGCCCAGGGTCTGTCTCTTGGACCTCGCTTAACACCAAGCTCCGAATGTTCTCTCACGAGAGGGTCTGTGTCACGTCCCTGGGATTATGCTCCATGGATTAAACAAACCCACAGTGTTTTATCCTCAGTATCTGCCCAGCAGTCGAACACATTCAGCTTTTCTCTGTCAAACAATCTCCTCTTCTGCTCCACTTTGTGTAACAATGAAGCCTCACTGTCTAATCATATTTGCTATTTATAGCCCCAATATTTTATTAGCAACATTTCCTGATATTAGTTGCCCAGTTTCTGGGTGTCTCCTGACCTCCTGCTACACTGTCCCTCCCTCTATCTGCTCTCCCAGAGAGTCTGTAGACGGTTACACACCATGAGCAAATCCGACCCTAACGGAGCTCAGTGACACCCCCGCCAGTCACACTCCCTGTACCGACAGATCTCTCGCCACCTCTCCAGCTGTCTGTACGTACGAGGATCTGCATTCACTCCAGACAACATGCTTTGTTACAGGTGCAAACTATTCTTTTCAAAAGAAAACCAGTCATTTATTGTTGGAACCTGAAACTGAAAAACATTTTCCAATTTTCGCAGTCTGACGATACAGCAATTCAACTCTGATTGACCAGAGGATGTATTTATTTCACAATTAAACTTTGTGAGCTTAAAGGAGACAGAGGCACCTTAGCAGCAGTATATTACACACTGCATTACATCATAAAATGGTGTGTCTGATGTTCGGGAATGTTGACACGGAGATGGATCTGGGAATCACAGAATCACAGAAACCCCACAGTGCAGATAGAGGCCATTTCGACCCATCGAGCCTGCACCGACACATATCCCACCCAATCCCCATAACCCCTACACCAACACATATCCCACCCTATCCCCGTAACCCCACGTATTTAATCCCCCTAACACTAAGGGTCAATTTATCATAGCCAATCAACCTAACCTGCACATCTTTGGACTGTGGGAGGAAACCGGAGCACCCGGAGGAAACCCACGCAAACACAGGGAGAATGTGCAAACTCCACACAGACAGTCACCCGAGGCCGGATTCGAACCCGGGCCCCATGATGGAGCTGAGCTGGAGTCAGAGTGTTTAATTACAAAGTTATGTTAAATTTTAATGACTAGTCAACCACCAAATGCTTTGTGCCCCAGAGCTGCACTGGGAGAGGGCATGTGAGAGTGTGAGAGCGAGGAGCGAGGGCTGAGGAGCGAGGAGCGAGGAGCGAGGGCTGAGGGGCGAGGAGCGAGGAGCGAGGGCTGAGGAGCGAGGGGCGAGGGGCGAGGAGCGAGGGCTGAGGAGCGAGGGCTGAGGAGCAAGGGGCGAGGGGCGAGGGCTGAGGAGCGAGGGGCAAGGGGCGAGGGCTGAGGAGCGAGGGGCAAGGGGCGAGGGCTGAGGAGCGAGGGGCGAGGGCTGAGGAGCGAGGAGCGAGGGCTGAGGAGCGAGGAGCGAGGGCTGAGGAGCGAGGAGCGAGGGCTGAGGAGCGAGGGCTGAGGAGCGAGGAGCGAGGGCTGAGGAGCGAGGAGCGAGGAGCGAGGAGCGAGGGGCGAGGGCTGAGGAGCGAGGAGCGAGGGCTGAGGAGCGAGGAGCGAGGAGCGAGGGCTGAGGAGCGAGGGGCGAGGGGCGAGGAGCGAGGAGCGAGGAGCGAGGGCTGAGGAGCGAGGAGCGAGGAGCGAGGGCTGAGGAGCGAGGAGCGAGGAGCGAGGGGCGAGGAGCGAGGGCTGAGGAGCGAGGAGCGAGGAGCGAGGGCTGAGGAGCGAGGGGCGAGGGGCGAGGGCTGAGGAGCGAGGGGCGAGGGCTGAGGAGCGAGGGGCGAGGGCTGAGGAGCGAGGGGCGAGGGCTGAGGAGCGAGGGGCGAGGGCTGAGGAGCGAGGAGCGAGGGGCGAGGGCTGAGGAGCGAGGGGCGAGGGCTGAGGAGCGAGGGACGAGGGGCGAGGGCTGAGGAGCGAGGGCTGAGGAGCGAGGAGCGAGGGCTGAGGAGCGAGGAGCGAGGGGCGAAGGCTGAGGAGCGAGGAGCGAAGGCTGAGGAGCGAGGAGCGAAGGCTGAGGAGCGAGGAGCGAGGGGCGAGGGCTGAGGAGCGAGGGCTGAGGAGCGAGGGGCGAGGGCTGAGGAGCGAGGGGCGAGGGCTGAGGAGCGAGGAGCGAGGGCTGAGGAGCGAGGGCTGAGGAGCGAGGGCTGAGGAGCGAGGGGCGAGGAGCGAGGGCTGAGGGCCGAGGGGCGAGGGCTGAGGAGCGAGGAGCGAGCAGCGAGGAGCGAGGGGCGAGGGCTGAGGAGCGAGGGCTGAGGAGCGAGGGCTGAGGGCTGAGGGGCGAGGAGCGAGGGGCGAGGAGCGAGGGCTGAGTAGCGAGGGGCGAGGGGCGAGGGCTGAGGAGCGAGGGGCGAGGGGCGAGGAGCGAGGGGCGAGGGGCGAGGGGCGAGGAGCGAGGGGCGAGGAGCGAGGAGCGAGGGCTGAGTAGCGAGGAGCGAGGGGCGAGGAGCGAGGGCTGAGTAGCGAGGAGCGAGGGGCGAGGAGCGAGAGGCGAGGAGCGAGGGGCGAGGCGAGGAGCGAGGGGCGAGGGGCGAGAGGCGAGGAGCGAGGGGCGAGGCGAGGAGCGAGGGGCGAGGAGCGAGGGGCGAGGGGCGAGGGCCGAGGGGCGAGGGGCGAGGGCTGAGGGGCGAGGAGCGAGGGGCGAGGAGCGAGGGGCGAGGGGCCAGAACTCTACCGAGAGACTCAGTCATTTTAGTTTTTGATCTGCAAACGGGCCATCAAAACAAAAGCAGGTTAATTCGTTTAGACAAGAATACAATGAACAAATCTCAAGTGATATTAGTGAGGGGGGGGCGAGTAAAAGCAATTAACAGCATCAATGAGCTGATTTGGGAAAAGGGCGAGACCAATCTGAGAACTAACCCACAGTGAGGTGTTCTACTTTAAGTTAGTGAAGGTTATCAGGGATAAAACTGAAATATGGCGAGATATTGCACAGGACAGACTGGGGGGTGGGCCAGATATCCACAACCTTCCTCCAGGAGATGAACAGAATTGTTTCCCTCTCTCCCTCTCATACACTCTCTCTCTCGCACACACTGTCTCTCTCTCGCACACACTGTGTCTCTCTCTCACACACACTGTGTCTCTCTCTCACACACACTGTGTCTCTCTCTCATACAGTTCAGTTCAGTTCAGTTCAAATGCTTTATTGGCATGAAAGTTTACAGAGAACCATATTGCCAAAGCTTACATTGCAAAAAGGTACAGTTTTCCAACATTCTGTAGGTGTCAATCGATTTGACATTTGTTGGGTATATACAATATTACTTTTAAACAATATTAATTTTAAACAGTCTTTCTACTTCATTTGGTACGTTCAATATTAATTTTAAACAGTCTTACTTTTAAACAGTCCTCAGGTTGTGACATGTTGTTACATATTTAGCCCCAAGGTTACACTCTCTCTCTCGCACACACTGTCTCTCTCTCTCACACACACTGTCTCTCTCTCTCGCACACACTGTCTCTCTCTCGCACACACTGTCTCTCTCACACACACTGTCTCTCTCTCTCGCACACACTGTCTCTCTCTCGCACACACTGTCTCTCACGCACACACACTGTGTCTCTCTCTCTCTCGCACACACTGTCTCTCTCTCGCACACACTGTCTCTCTCTCTCACACACTGTCTCTCTCACGCACACACACTGTGTCTCTCTCTCGCACACACTGTCTCTCTCTCGCACACTGTCTCTCTCTCTCGCACGCACTGTCTCTCTCACGCACGCACTGTCTCTCTCACGCACACACTGTCTCTCTCTCGCACACACTGTCTCTCTCTCGCACACACTGTCTCTCTCTCTCGCACACACTGTCTCTCTCACGCACACACACTGTGTCTCTCTCTCGCACACACTGTGTCTCTCTCTCGCACACACTGTCTCTCTCTCGCACACTGTCTCTCTCTCGCGCACACTGTCTCTCTCACACACTCACACACACTCTCTCACAGTCGCGCTCTCGCTGTCTCTCTCTCACTCACTGTCTCTCTCTCTCACTGTCTCTCACTCTCTAACTGTCGCTCTCTCTCTCGCTCTCTCTCTAACTGTCTCTCTCTCTCACTCGCTCTCTCTCGCTGTCTCGCTCTCTCGCTGTCTCTCTCTCTCTCACTGTCTGTCTCTCTCTCTCTCTCTCTCGCTGTCTCGCTCTCTCTCTCGCTGTCTCTCTCTCGCTGTCTCTCTCTCTCTCGCTGTCTCTTTCTCTCTCTCGCTGTCTCTCTCTCTCTCTCGCTGTCTCTCTCTCTCTCGCTGTCTCTCTCTCTCTCTCGCTGTCTCTCTCAATTCAATTCAATTCAAATCGCTTTACTGGCATGACAAGGTACATCTTATGTTGCCAAAGCATCGAAAAACATTCATGGTTGAACACAAAAAATACAGACCTATCCATACAGTGTATAAACAGATATATCCCTGAGTGTATAAATATACATTCATATAATTTGTATATACTCTTTTCTTATATTTAATGGTTGTCCCTCTGTTTATGGCAAGCTGTAACATAGTGTGCCGCTAAGGTTACACAATTTCTCTCTTCCCTAGTAGGTATGGGAGTTTTTGGTCGTCATTCAAATTTCTGAATTCCGGGCATATTTTTGTGAATTTTTGGTAGAAATTCTCCCTTATGCCCTGATATTTTCTACAAGCTGTGAGGAAGTGCAGCTCTGTCTCCACCACTCCCTGACTGCAGTGAGAGCATATCCTGTCCTCTCTTGGTAGCC
>NC_140999.1:1353413-1402813 GCF_052327205.1 Somniosus microcephalus
GGGGTCTGTACCCCTGTAATCACCAAACTCTGGGGTCTGTACCCCTGTAATGACCAGACCCTGGGGTCTGCACCCCTGTAATGACCAGACTCTGGGGTCTGTACCCCAGTAATGACCAGACTCTGGGGTCTGTACCCCTGTAAATACCAGACCCTGGGGTCTGTACCCCTGTAATCACCAGACCCTGGGGTCTGTACCCCAGTAATGACCAGACTCTGGGGTCTGTACCCCTGTAATGACCAGACTCTGGGGTCTGTACCCCAGTAATGACCAGACTCTGGGGTCTGTACCCCTGTAATGACCAGACTCTGGGGTCTGTACCCCAGTAATGACCAGACCCTGGGGTCTGTACCCCAGTAATGACCAGACCCTGGGGTCTGTGCCCCAGTAATGACCAGACTCTGGGGTCTGTACCCCAGTAATGACCAGACTCTGGGGTCTGTACCCCTGTAATCACCAGACCCTGGGGTCTGTACCCCAGTAATGACCAGACTCTGGGGTCTGTACCCCTGTAATGACCAGACTCTGGGGGTCTGTACCCCAGTAATGACCATACCCTAGGGTCTGTACCCCTGTAATGACCAGACCCTGGGGGTCTGTACCCCAGTAATGACCAGACCCTGGGGTCTGTACCCCTGTAATGACCAGACCCTGGGGGTCTGTACCCCAGTAATGACCAGACCCTGGGGTCTGTACCCCAGTAATGACCAGACCCTGGGGTCTGTACCCCAGTAATGACCAGACTCTGGGGTCTGTACCCCAGTAATGACCAGACTCTGGGGTCTGTACCCCTGTAATGACCAGACTCTGGGGTCTGTACCCCTGTAATGACCAGACTCTGGGGTCTGTACCCCTGTAATGACCAGACTCTGGGGTCTGTACCCCAGTAATGACCAGACTCTGGGGTCTGTACCCCAGTAATGACCAGACTCTGGGGTCTGTACCCCAGTAATGACCAGACTCTGGGGTCTGTACCCCTGTAATCACCAAACTCTGGGGTCTGTACCCCTGTAATCACCAGACCCTGGGGTCTGTACCCCTGTAAATACCAGACCCTGGGGTCTGTACCCCTGTAATGACCAGACTCTGGGGTCTGTACCCCAGTAATGACCAGACTCTGGGGTCTGTACCCCTGTAAATACCAGACCCTGGGGTCTGTACCCCTGTAATCACCAGACCCTGGGGTCTGTACCCCTGTAATCACCAGACTCTGGGGTCTGTACCCCTGTAATGACCAGACTCTGGGGTCTGTACCCCAGTAATGACCAGACTCTGGGGTCTGTACCCCTGTAATGACCAGACCCTGGGATCTGTACCCATGTAATGACCAGACTCTGGGGTCTGTACCCCTGTAATGACCAGACTCTGGGGTCTGTACCCCTGTAATGACCAGACTCTGGGGTCTGTACCCCAGTAATGACCAGACTCTGGGGTCTGTGCCCCAGTAATGACCAGACTCTGGGGTCTGTACCACTGTAATCACCAGACCCTGGGGTCTGTACCCCAGTAATGACCAGACTCTGGGGTCTGTACCCCTGTAATGACCAGACTCTGGGGTCTGTACCCCAGTAATGACCAGACTCTGGGGTCTGTACCCCTGTAATCACCAGACTCTGGGGTCTGTACCCCAGTAATGACCAGACCCTGGGGTCTGTACCCCAGTAATGACCAGACTCTGGGGTCTGTACCCCTGTAATCACCAGACCCTGGGGTCTGTACCCCAGTAATGACCAGACTCTGGGGTCTGTACCCCTGTAATGACCAGACTCTGGGGTCTGTACCCCAGTAATGACCAGACTCTGGGGTCTGTACCCCTGTAATGACCAGACTCTGGGGTCTGTACCCCAGTAATGACCAGACTCTGGGGGTCTGTACCCCAGTAATGACCAGACCCTGGGGTCTGTACCCCTGTAATGACCAGACCCTGGGGGTCTGTACCACAGTAATGACCAGACCCTGGGGTCTGTACCCCTGTAATGACCAGACCCTGGGGGTCTGTACCCCAGTAATGACCAGACCCTGGGGTCTGTACCCCAGTAATGACCAGACCCTGGGGTCTGTACCCCAGTAATGACCAGACTCTGGGGTCTGTACCCCAGTAATGACCAGACTCTGGGGTCTGTACCCCTGTAATGACCAGACTCTGGGGTCTGTACCCCTGTAATGACCAGACTCTGGGGTCTGTACCCCTGTAATGACCAGACTCTGGGGTCTGTACCCCAGTAATGACCAGACTCTGGGGTCTGTACCCCAGTAATGACCAGACTCTGGGGTCTGTACCCCAGTAATGACCAGACTCTGGGGTCTGTACCCCTGTAATCACCAAACTCTGGGGTCTGTACCCCTGTAATCACCAGACCCTGGGGTCTGTACCCCTGTAAATACCAGACCCTGGGGTCTGTACCCCTGTAATGACCAGACTCTGGGGTCTGTACCCCAGTAATGACCAGACTCTGGGGTCTGTACCCCTGTAAATACCAGACCCTGGGGTCTGTACCCCTGTAATCACCAGACCCTGGGGTCTGTACCCCTGTAATCACCAGACTCTGGGGTCTGTACCCCTGTAATGACCAGACTCTGGGGTCTGTACCCCAGTAATGACCAGACTCTGGGGTCTGTACCCCTGTAATGACCAGACTCTGGGGTCTGTACCCCAGTAATGACCAGACTCTGGGGTCTGTACCCCTGTAATGACCAGACTCTGGGGTCTGTACCCCAGTAATGACCAGACCCTGGGGTCTGTACCCCAGTAATGACCAGACCCTGGGGTCTGTGCCCCAGGAATGACCAGACTCTGGGGTCTGTACCCCTGTAATCACCAGACCCTGGGGTCTGTACCCCAGTAATGACCAGACTCTGGGGTCTGTACCCCTGTAATGACCAGACTCTGGGGTCTGTACCCCTGTAATCACCAGACTCTGGGGTCTGTACCCCTGTAATCACCAGACTCTGGGGTCTGTACCCCAGTAATGACCAGACCCTGGGGTCTGTACCCCAGTAATGACCAGACCCTGGGGTCTGTGCCCCAGTAATGACCAGACTCTGGGGTCTGTACCCCTGTAATCACCAGACTCTGGGGTCTGTTCCCCTGTAATGACCAGACCCTGGGGTCTGTACCCCAGTAATGACCAGACTCTGGGGTCTGTACCCCTGCAATGACCAGACTCTGAGGTCTGTACCCCTGTAATGACCAGATTATGGGGTCTGTACCCCAGTAATGACCAGACCCTGGGGCCTGTACCCCAGTAATGACCAGACTCTGGGGTCTGTACCCCAGTAATGACCAGACTCTGGGGTCTGTACCCCAGTAATGACCAGACTCTGGGGGTCTGTACCCCAGTAATGACCAGACCCTGGGGTCTGTACCCCTGTAATGACCAGACCCTGGGGGTCTGTACCCCAGTAATGACCAGACCCTGGGGTCTGTACCCCTGTAATGACCAGACCCTGGGGTCTGTACCCCTGTAATGACCAGACCCTGGGATCTGTACCCATGTAATGACCAGACTCTGGGGTCTGTACCCCTGTAATGACCAGACTCTGGGGTCTGTACCCCTGTAATGACCAGACTCTGGGGTCTGTACCCCAGTAATGACCAGACTCTGGGGTCTGTACCCCAGTAATGACCAGACTCTGGGGTCTGTACCCCAGTAATGACCAGACTCTGGGGTCTGTACCCCTGTAATGACCAGACCCTGGGGTCTGTACCCCTGTAATGACCAGACTCTGGGGTCTGTACCCCTGTAATGACCAGACCCTGGGGTCTGTACCCCTGTAATGACCAGACTCTGGGGTCTGTACCCCAGTAATGACCAGACTCTGGGGTCTGTACCCCAGTAAATGACCAGACTCTGGGGTCTGTTCCCCTGTAATGACCAGACTCTGGGGTCTGTTCCCCTGTAATGACCAGACCCTGGGGTCTGTACCCCAGTAATGACCAGACCCTGGGGTCTGTACCCCAGTAATGACCAGACCCTGGGGTCTGTACCCCAGTAATGACCAGACTCTGGGGTCTGTACCCCAGTAATGACCAGACTCTGGGGTCTGTTCCCCTGTAATGACCAGACCCTGGGGTCTGTACCCCAGTAATGACCAGACTCTGGGGTCTGTACCCCTGTAATGACCAGACCCTGGGGTCTGTACCCCAGTAATGACCAGACTCTGGGGTCTGTACCCCTGTAATGACCAGACTCTGGGGTCTGTACCCCAGTAATGACCAGACTCTGGGGTCTGTACCCCTGTAATGACCAGACTCTGGGGTCTGTACCCCAGTAATGACCAGACTCTGGGGGTCTGTACCCCAGTAATGACCAGACCCTGGGGTCTGTACCCCTGTAATGACCAGACCCTGGGGGTCTGTACCCCAGTAATGACCAGACCCTGGGGTCTGTACCCCTGTAATGACCAGACCCTGGGGATCTGTACCCCAGTAATGACCAGACCCTGGGGTCTGTACCCCAGTAATGACCAGACCCTGGGGTCTGTACCCCAGTAATGACCAGACTCTGGGGTCTGTACCCCAGTAATGACCAGACTCTGGGGTCTGTACCCCTGTAATGACCAGACTCTGGGGTCTGTACCCCTGTAATGACCAGACTCTGGGGTCTGTACCCCTGTAATGACCAGACTCTGGGGTCTGTACCCCAGTAATGACCAGACTCTGGGGTCTGTACCCCAGTAATGACCAGACTCTGGGGTCTGTACCCCAGTAATGACCAGACTCTGGGGTCTGTACCCCTGTAATCACCAAACTCTGGGGTCTGTACCCCTGTAATCACCAGACCCTGGGGTCTGTACCCCTGTAAATACCAGACCCTGGGGTCTGTACCCCTGTAATGACCAGACTCTGGGGTCTGTACCCCAGTAATGACCAGACTCTGGGGTCTGTACCCCTGTAAATACCAGACCCTGGGGTCTGTACCCCTGTAATCACCAGACCCTGGGGTCTGTACCCCTGTAATCACCAGACTCTGGGGTCTGTACCCCTGTAATGACCAGACTCTGGGGTCTGTACCCCAGTAATGACCAGACTCTGGGGTCTGTACCCCAGTAATGACCAGACCCTGGGGTCTGTGCCCCAGTAATGACCAGACTCTGGGGTCTGTACCCCTGTAATCACCAGACCCTGGGGTCCGTACCCCAGTAATGACCAGACTCTGGGGTCTGTACCCCTGTAATGACCAGACTCTGGGGTCTGTACCCCAGTAATGATCAGACTCTGGGGTCTGTACCCCTGTAATCACCAGACTCTGGGGTCTGTACCCCAGTAATGACCAGACCCTGGGGTCTGTACCCCAGTAATGACCAGACCCTGGGGTCTGTGCCCCAGTAATGACCAGACTCTGGGGTCTGTACCCCTGTAATCACCAGACTCTGGGGTCTGTTCCCCTGTAATGACCAGACCCTGGGGTCTGTACCCCAGTAATGACCAGACTCTGGGGTCTGTACCCCTGCAATGACCAGACTCTGAGGTCTGTACCCCTGTAATGACCAGATTATGGGGTCTGTACCCCTGTAATGACCAGACTCTGAGGTCTGTACCCCAGTAATGACCAGACCCTGGGGCCTGTACCCCAGTAATGACCAGACTCTGGGGTCTGTACCCCAGTAATGACCAGACTCTGGGGTCTGTACCCCAGTAATGACCAGACTCTGGGGGTCTGTACCCCAGTAATGACCAGACCCTGGGGTCTGTACACCTGTAATGACCAGACCCTGGGGGTCTGTACCCCAGTAATGACCAGACCCTGGGGTCTGTACCCCTGTAATGACCAGACCCTGGGGTCTGTACCCCAGTAATGACCAGACTCTGGGGTCTGTACCCCTGTAATGACCAGACCCTGGGGTCTGTACCCCTGTAATGACCAGACTCTGGGGTCTGTACCCCTGTAATGATCAGACCCTGGGGTCTGTACCCCTGTAATGACCAGACTCTGGGGTCTGTTCCCCTGTAATGACCAGACCCTGGGGTCTGTACCCCAGTAATGACCAGACCCTGGGGTCTGTACCCCAGTAATGACCAGACCCTGGGGTCTGTACCCCAGTAATGACCAGACTCTGGGGTCTGTACCCCAGTAATGACCAGACTCTGGGGTCCGTTCCCCTGTAATGACCAGACCCTGGGGTCTGTACCCCAGTAATGACCAGACTCTGGGGTCTGTACCCCTGTAATGACCAGACTCTGGGGTCTGTACCCCTGTAATCACCAGACCCTGGGGTCTGTACCCCTGTAATGACCAGACTCTGGGGTCTGTACCCCTGTAATCACCAGACCCTGGGGTCTGTACCCCTGTAATGACCAGACTCTGGGGTCTGTACCCCTGTAATGACCAGACCCTGGGGTCTGTACCCCTGTAATGACCAGACTCTGGGGTCTGTACCCCTGTAATGACCAGACTCTGGGGTCTGTACCCCAGTAATGACCAGACTCTGGGGTCTGTACCCCTGTAATGACCAGACTCTGGGGTCTGTACCCCAGTAATGACCAGACTCTGGGGTCTGTACCCCTGTAATCACCAGACCCTGGGGTCTGTACCCCAGTAATGACCAGACTCTGGGGTCTGTACCCCAGTAATGACCAGACTCTGGGGGTCTGTACCCCAGTAATGACCAGACCCTGGGGTCTGTACCCCTGTAATGACCAGACCCTGGGGGTCTGTACCCCAGTAATGACCAGACCCTGGGGTCTGTACCCCTGTAATGACCAGACCCTGGGGTCTGTACCCCTGTAATGACCAGACCCTGGGATCTGTACCCATGTAATGACCAGACTCTGGGGTCTGTACCCCTGTAATGACCAGACTCTGGGGTCTGTACCCCTGTAATGACCAGACTCTGGGGTCTGTACCCCAGTAATGACCAGACTCTGGGGTCTGTACCCCAGTAATGACCAGACTCTGGGGTCTGTACCCCAGTAATGACCAGACTCTGGGGTCTGTACCCCTGTAATGACCAGACTCTGGGGTCTGTACCCCTGTAATGACCAGACCCTGGGGTCTGTACCCCTGTAATGACCAGACTCTGGGGTCTGTACCCCTGTAATGACCAGACTCTGGGGTCTGTACCCCAGTAATGACCAGACTCTGGGGTCTGTACCCCTGTAATGACCAGACTCTGGGGTCTGTACCCCAGTAATGACCAGACTCTGGGGTCTGTACCCCTGTAATCACCAGACCCTGGGGTCTGTACCCCTGTAATGACCAGACTCTGGCGTCTGTACCCCAGTAATGACCAGACTCTGGGGTCTGTACCCCTGTAATCACCAGACTCTGGGGTCTGTACCCCAGAAATGACCAGACCCTGGGGTCTGTACCCCAGTAATGACCAGACTCTGGGGTCTGTACCCCTGTAATGACCAGACTCTGGGGTCTGTACCCCTGTAATGACCAGACCCTGGGGTCTGTACCCCTGTAATGACCAGACCCTGGGGTCTGTACCCCTTGTAATGACCAGACTCTGGGGTCTGTACCCCAGTAATGACCAGACTCTGGGGTCTGTACCCCTGTAATCACCAGACCCTGGGGTCTGCACCCCAGTAATGACCAGACTCTAGGGTCTGTACCCCTGTAATCACCAGACTCTGGGGTCTGTACCCCAGTAATGACCAGACTCTAGGGTCTGTACCTCTGTAATGACCAGACTCTAGGGTCTGTACCCCAGTAATGACCAGACTCTGGGGTCTGTACCCCTGTAATGACCAGACTCTGGGGTCTGTACCCCTGTAATGACCAGACTCTGGGGTCTGTACCCCTGTAATGACCAGACTCTGGGGTCTGTACCCCTGTAATGACCAGACCCTGGGGTCTGTACCCCTGTAATGACCAGACTCTGGGGTCTGTACCCCTGTAATGACCAGACTCTGGGGTCTGTACCCCTGTAATGACCAGACTCTGGGGTCTGTGCCCCTGTAATGACCAGACTCTGGGGTCTGTACCCCAGTAATGACCAGACCCTGGGGTCTGTACCCGTGTAATGACCAGACTCTGGGGTCTGTACCCCTATAATGACCAGACTCTGGGGTCTGTGCCCCTCTAATGATCAGACTCTGGGGCTGGGGAGGCGAGGGCGTCTGGGGGCAGAGGACAAGCGGGGGGGGTCGAGGAGAGGCAGAGGATGAGGGGGGCGAGGAGGGAACGGGAGCAGGTTCCATGAGGTCTCTGCCTCTGCCATGCAGCTTGTTCCCATCAATGAAGGGGTCGATGGAATGCCAGTGCTGAACCCCCTCCGCTCTGCCCTGGGAGGGCGGTCACTCTCTCCCACAGCCATTCCCCCCCACCACCCCCAAACCATCCAGCAACCGGGCTCCATCCAACAGTGTGGACATGTACCACTGGGCCAGCCTATCCCTCCCCCAGTGTCGAAGTCCGGTTTCGGGGAGCGGGAGAGGCCCCGAGGAGGTGGAGGATGTCGTCACCTCTCCAGGGAGAGACTGGCTAGACGGTGGCCACGGACTGGTGGGTCAGTGGAGTGTGATTTGAAGGCTGAAGAGGTGTCTGCTGGAGGAGCATCAGAGAGGCAGCGAGCACAGTGGACACCACCAGCAGTAATGTGGGTGTGAGGCTCCGAATCTGCCGTAATGCTCAGCACCAACATCTCGCAGACAGGGACACCTGGGCAGGGGACAGTGAGGGAGCAGTCAGGGGCACCCACCTCGAGGAAGGCTCAGACCTCTGCTCTCAAGGCGTTGGGTGAGAAAACTAGGGGGAGGGGGACGTGATGAATCGTGGCATCCAGTCTCTTACCGAGGCCATGCGGGATTCGACAGCTGCCTCCATCCCGCCTTCGGGCTGCTGACTGAGCAGAAAGCTCGTTAACTGGTAGAGAGAGAGAGAGAGAGAGATCAAAATCAAAATCTGGCTCAAAATATTTGACAGCATAATCCTGCCCATTGCACTGTACGGTAGTGAAGTATGGGGCCCGCTAAATCACCAAAGCTACACTAAATGGGAAAAACACACAATAGAAGCCCTACATGCAGAATTCTGCCGAAGCATCCTTCGCACCCAAAGAAAAACGCCAACAAATGCATGCAGAGCCGAACTAGGCAGATACCCACTGATAATAAACATCCAAAAACGAGCACTAAACTTCCTAAATCACCTCAAATCTAGCTCCCCAGACACCCTTCATTTCAAAGCCTTTCAGACCCAAGAGCTAAACCCAGAAAAGAGTCCCCTGAGTCAGCTGCTACTGAAACTAAGTACTCAGCCGGACCCTGACCAGCCCCAGACCAACACAGCCGTCCAAACACCAATCCGAGTGAACCAAATCATTAAAAAATGCAAAGAAACCTACCTGGAACATTGGAACAAAATAACCGAAAGCCAAAGCAGATTAGAATGTTACCGGGCCCTAAAAAGAGAATATAAACTGGCAGACTACCTCACGACCATCAGAGACACAAAACAGAGACAGACCCTCACCAGGTACAGACTAAGCGACCACCAACTGGAAATTGAAAAAGGCAGATACAAGAAATCCTGGCAGCCTAGAGAGAATAGAATATGCGATCAATGTCTGGCTGGCGAGGTTGAAAACAGAAATGCATTTCCTCCTAAAATGCGAAAAATTCAACACATCAAGAAACATATTATTCAACAAGCTAAGCCAAACAACCCCAGATTTCAAGGAATTGGATGATCTGTCAAAATTGAGATTAGTCCTAGGAGAAGGGAGACAGACCATACCTTGGGGCCAAATATGTAACAACATGTCACAACCTGAGGACTGTTTAAAAGTAAGACTGTTTAAAATTAATATTGAACGTACCAAATGAAGTAGAAAGACTGTTTAAAATTAATATTGTTTAAAAGTAATATTGTATGTACCCAATAAATGTCAAATCGATTGACACCTACAGAATGTTGGAAAACTGTACCTTTTTGCTATGTAAGCTTTGGCAATATGGTTCTCTGTAAACTTTCATGCCAATAAAGCATTTGAACTGAACTGAACTGAACTGAGAGAGAGAGGGAGAGAGAGAGGCAGAGAGAGAGAGAGAGAGAGAGTGAGAGAGAGAGAGAGAGAGAGAGAGAGAGAGAGGGAGAGAGAGAGAGAGAGAGAGAGAGAGACAGAGAGAGTGAGAGAGAGAGAGTGAGACAGAGAGAGAGAGAGAGAGAGAGAGAGAAAATTCTACAACATCCAAATCCCAATCAAAATCTGGCTCAAAATTTTTGACAGCATAATCCTGCCCATTGCACTGTACGGTAGTGAAGTATGGGGCCCGCTAAATCACCAAAGCTACACTAAATGGGAAAAAACACACAATAGAAGCCCTACATGCAGAATTCTGCCGAAGCATCCTTCGCACCCAAAGAAAAACGCCAACAAATGCATGCAGAGCCGAACTAGGCAGATACCCACTGATAATAAACATCCAAAAAACGAGCACTAAACTTCCTAAATCACCTCAAATCTAGCTCCCCAGACACCCTTCATTTCAAAGCCTTTCAGACCCAAGAGCTAAACCCAGAAAAGAGTCCCCTGAGTCAGCTGCTACTGAAACTAAGTACTCAGCCGGACCCTGACCAGCCCCAGACCAACACAGCCGTCCAAACACCAATCCGAGTGAACCAAATCATTAAAAAATGCAAAGAAACCTACCTGGAACATTGGAACAAAATAACCGAAAGCCAAAGCAGATTAGAATGTTACCGGGCCCTAAAAAGAGAATATAAACTGGCAGACTACCTCACGACCATCAGAGACACAAAACAGAGACAGACCCTCACCAGGTACAGACTAAGCGACCACCAACTGGAAATTGAAAAAGGCAGATACAAGAAATCCTGGCAGCCTAGAGAGAATAGAATATGCGATCAATGTCTGGCTGGCGAGGTTGAAACAGAAATGCATTTCCTCCTAAAATGCGAAAAATTCAACACATCAAGAAACATATTATTCAACAAGCTAAGCCAAACAACCCCAGATTTCAAGGAATTGGATGATCTGTCAAAATTGAGATTAGTCCTAGGAGAAGGAGACAGACCATACCTTGGGGCCAAATATGTAACAACATGTCACAACCTGAGGACTGTTTAAAAGTAAGACTGTTTAAAATTAATATTGAACGTACCAAATGAAGTAGAAAGACTGTTTAAAATTAATATTGTTTAAAAGTAATATTGTATGTACCCAATAAATGTCAAATCGATTGACACCTACAGAATGTTGGAAAACTGTTCCTTTTTGCTATGTAAGCTTTGGCAATATGGTTCTCTGTAAACTTTCATGCCAATAAAGCATTTGAACTGAACTGAACTGAACTGAGAGAGAGAGGGAGAGAGAGAGGCAGAGAGAGAGAGAGAGAGAGAGTGAGAGAGAGAGAGAGAGAGAGAGGGAGAGAGAGAGAGAGAGAGAGACAGAGAGAGTGAGAGAGAGAGAGTGAGACAGAGAGAGAGAGAGAGAGAGAGAAAATTCTACAACATCCAAATCCCAATTCAAAAATCTGGCTCAAAATTTTTGACAGCATAATCCTGCCCATTGCACTGTACGGTAGTGAAGTATGGGGCCCGCTAAATCACCAAAGCTACACTAAATGGGAAAAACACACAATAGAAGCCCTACATGCAGAATTCTGCCGAAGCATCCTTCGCACCCAAAGAAAAACGCCAACAAATGCATGCAGAGCCGAACTAGGCAGATACCCACTGATAATAAACATCCAAAAACGAGCACTAAACTTCCTAAATCACCTCAAATCTAGCTCCCCAGACACCCTTCATTTCAAAGCCTTTCAGACCCAAGAGCTAAACCCAGAAAAGAGTCCCCTGAGTCAGCTGCTACTGAAACTAAGTACTCAGCCGGACCCTGACCAGCCCCAGACCAACACAGCCGTCCAAACACCAATCCGAGTGAACCAAATCATTAAACAATGCAAAGAAACCTACCTGGAACATTGGAACAAAATAACCGAAAGCCAAAGCAGATTAGAATGTTACCGGGCCCTAAAAAGAGAATATAAACTGGCAGACTACCTCACGACCATCAGAGACACAAAACAGAGACAGACCCTCACCAGGTACAGACTAAGCGACCACCAACTGGAAATTGAAAAAGGCAGATACAAGAAATCCTGGCAGCCTAGAGAGAATAGAATATGCGATCAATGTCTGGCTGGCGAGGTTGAAACAGAAATGCATTTCCTCCTAAAATGCGAAAAATTCAACACATCAAGAAACATATTATTCAACAAGCTAAGACCAAACAACCCCAGATTTCAAGGAATTGGATGATCTGTCAAAATTGAGATTAGTCCTAGGAGAAGGAGACAGACCATACCTTGGGGCTAAATATATAACAACATGTCACAACCTGAGGACTGTTTAAAAGTAAGACTGTTTAAAATTAATATTGAACGTACCAAATGAAGTAGAAAGACTGTTTAAAATTAATATTGTTTAAAAGTAATATTGTATATACCCAACAAATGTCAAATCGATTGACACCTACAGAATGTTGGAAAACTGTACCTTTTTGCAATGGCCGCATGACGGCCCTTGAGCTGCAGATGGACTCACTTTGGAGCATCCACGATTCTGAGAGGGGTGTGGATAGCACATTTAGTGAGTTGGTCACACCGCAGGTTAAGGCCAGCGTAGACAGTACATGGGTGACCAAAAGGCAGAGCAAGGGCAGGAAGGTAGTGCAGAAATCCCCTGGGGTTGTCTCCCTTAGCAACAGGTTCACCGCCTTAGGTACTGTTGTCGGGGGGGGTGACACATCGGGGGAAGGCACCAGCAGCCAGGCTCATGGCACCATGACTGGCTCTGTTGCAAAGAAGGGAGGGAAAAAGAGTGGCAGGGCTATAGTAATAGGGGATTCGATTGTAAGGGGAATAGATAGGGGTTTCTGTGGTCGCGACCGAGACTCCAGGATGGTATGTTGCCTCCCTGGTGCAAGGGTCAAGGATGTCTCGGCGCGGGTGCAGAACATTCTGGAGGGGGAGGGGGAACAGCCAGTTGTCGTGATACATGTTGGTACCAACGACGTAGCTAAAAAAAGGGAAGAGGTCCTACAAGTAGAATTTAGGGAGTTAGGAGCCAAGCTAAAAAGTAGGACCTCGAAGGTAGTAATCTCTGGATTACTACCAGTGCCACGTGCTAGTAAGAGTACAGAGAACAGGATAGTTAGGCTAAATACGTGGCTTGAGCAGTGGTGTAAGAGGGAGGGTTTTAAATTTTTGAGGCATTGGAACCAGTTTTGTGGTAGGTGTGACCTATACAAAAGGGACGGTCTACACCTGTGCAGAGATGGAACTGATGTTCTCGGGGTAATTTTTGATAAAGCAGTTCGGGAGCATTTAAACTAGTATGGCAGGGGGCTAGAAACCTATGTAGTGAAATAGAGGAAAGTGAAAGGCAGACAGAAATAAATGGTAAAAGGGTGAGGAACAAAAAACAAAGGGCCAAACTAATTCATAAAAAATGTGAGCATAAAAAAAGCCTGAGGGTTTTATACCTTAATGCGAGAAGCATCAGGAACAAGGTAGATGAATTAGCTGTGGAAATAGAGGTTAATAATTATGATCTAATTGGGATTACGGAAACATGGTTGCAGGGTGAGCAGGGCTGGGAGCTTAACATACAGGGGTATTCAGTATTTAGGAAGGATCGACAAAAAAGAAAGGGAGGAGGGGTAGCATTGCTAGTAAAAAAGGGGATAAATGCAATTGAAAGGAAGGATATTAACTCAGTTAATACAGAATCTATATGGGTGGAGCTAAGAAATAGCGAGGGGCGAAAAACATTAATAGGAGTGGTATATAGGCCTCCAAATAGTAAAATAGAGGTTAGGGAGGGCATCACGAGGGAAATTAGAGAAGCGTGCAATAAGAGCACAGCTGTCATCATAGGTGACTTTAACTTACATATAGATTGGACTAGCCTAATCAGTAAAAATAATGAGGAGGAGGAATTCCTTGAGTGTTTAAGGGATGGTTATCTGGATCAATATGTCGAGGAACCAACTCGGGAACAGGCTATATTGGACTGGGTACTGTGCAATGAGAAGGGACTAATCAGTAATCTTGTTGTACGGGGACCCTTGGGTCAGAGCGATCATAACATGATCGATTTCTCACTCGAAATGGAGAGCGAAGAAATTGACTCAGAGACTAAGGTCCTGAATTTAAACAAGGGGAATTATGATGCCATGAGACGGGAACTGAGTAGGTCTGATTGGACAACGTTCCTGGGAGGACTGGAGGTAGATAAACAATGGCAAACATTTAAAGATAGAATGACAAAATTGCAAAAATTGTTTATACCAATCTGGCATAAAAGGAAATCTAAAAAGGTGACTCAACCGTGGATAACAGGGGAAATTAGAGACAGCATAAAATCCAAAGATAGGGCGTATAAAATAGCCAAAAAAAGCGCCAGAGCGGAAGATTGGGAACAGTTTAAGATAGAGCAAAGGAGGGCAAAGGGCATAATCAAGAGGGGCAAAATAGCTTACGAAAACAAGCTGGCGGAAAATATAAAAACTAACTCCAAAAGCTTTTATAAGTATATCAAAAGGAAAAGACTGGTGAAAACCAAAGTTGGTCCATTGCAGTCAGATACGGGGGAATATATAATGGGAAATAAGGAAATGGCAGATCAACTAAATGCATACTTTGGGTCAGTCTTTACGAAGGAAGACACAAAAAACCTCCCTGGGATATCGGGAAAAATAGGGACATTGGCAAAGGAGGAACTGACGCAAATCAATATCTCTAAGGATATGGTGTTAAGGAAGCTAAAGGGATTGAAGGTGGACAAATCCCCAGGGCCTGATAACATGCATCCTAGGGTACTGAAGGAGGTGGCCCTAGAGATAGCGGATGCACTAAGGATGATTTTTCAGAATTCATTAGACTCGGGAACAGTGCCCATGGATTGGAGGGTAGCTAACGTTACCCCACTATTCAAAAAGGGGGGTAGGGAAAAAGCAGGTAATTACAGACCTGTAAGCCTTACATCAGTTGTGGGCAAAATGCTGGAGTCCATCATTAAGGATGAAATAGCGGAGCACTTAGCAAATGGGGACAGGATAGGACAGAGTCAACATGGATTTACAAAGGGTAAATCGTGCTTGACTAATCTATTGGAATTTTTTGAGGGAGTAACTGGTAGAATAGATGGGGGAGAGCCAGTAGATGTGGTGTACCTGGACTTCCAAAAGGCCTTCGATAAGGTCCCACATAAAAGATTAGCATGGAAAATTGAGGCTCATGGGATAAAGGGGAAAGTATTGGCGTGGATAGGGAACTGGCTGTCAGATAGAAAACAGAGAGTTGGAATAAACGGCTCATTTTCTGAATGGCAGGCAGTAACAAGTGGGGTACCACAGGGATCTGTCCTGGGCCCCCAGCTGTTCACAATTTACATTAATGACCTGGATCAGGGAGTCGGATGCAGCATTTCCAAATTTGCAGACGACACTAAACTAGGAGGGGGGGTGGGCTCAGAGGAAGAGACCAGGAAGCTCCAGAGCGATTTGGACAGACTGGGCGATTGGGCGGATAAATGGCAGATGCACTATAATGTGGACAAGTGCGAAGTTATCCACCTTGGGTGCAGGAACGGGAGGGCAAATTATTATTTAAATGGCAATAGATTGGGAGAGGGGGAAGTACAGAGAGACCTGGGTGTTCTTGTACACCAGTCACTGAAGGCGAGCATGCAGGTGCAACAGGCGGTCAAGAAGGCAAACGGTATGCTGGCCTTCATAGCAAAAGGGTTAGAATACAGGAACAGGGATACCTTGCTGCAGCTGTACAGGGCACTGGTGAGACCACACCTCGAGTACTGTGTACAGTTTTGGTCGCCTCATCTGAGGAAGGATGTTCTTGCCATGGAGGGGGTGCAGCGGCGATTCACCAGGCTGATACCAGGAATGGCGGGAATGACCTATGAGGAGAGACTATGTAGTTTAGGGATGTACACACTGGAGTTTAGAAGATTGAGAGGGGACCTCATAGAAGTGTATAAAATTCTGACAGGTCTAGACAGACTGGATGCAGAAGGAATGTTTCCCTTGGCGGGTGAGAACAGAACTAGAGGACATAATTTAAGGATAAGGGCTAAACCATTTAGGACAGAGATGAGGGGGAATTTCTTCACTCAGAGAGTGGTGAACCTGTGGAACTCATTGCCACAGAGGGCAGTGTACGCCAGCTCATTAAATATATTTAAGAGGGAATTAGATATATTTCTACGGGCAAAAGGGGTTAAGGGTTACGGAGAGAAGGCGGGGACGGGATACTGAATTAAAGGATCAGCCATGATCTCATTGAATGGCGGAGCAGGCACGAAGGGCCGAATGGCCTACTCCTGCTCCTATCTTCTATGTATCTATGTATCTATGTAAGCTTTGGCAATATGGTTCTCTGTAAACTTTCATGCCAATAAAGCATTTGAACTGAACTGAGAGACAGAGAGAGAGAGGCAGAGAGAGAGAGAGAGAGAGAATCGGCGGAGAGAGAGAATCGGTGGAGAGAGAGAATCGGCGGAGAGAGAGAATCGGTGGAGAGAGAAAATCGGCGGAGAGAGAGAATCGGCGGAGAGAGAGAATCGGCAGAGAGAGAGAATCGGCAGAGAGAGAATCGGCGGAGAGAGAGAATCGGCGGAGAGAGAGAATCGGCGGAAAGAGAGAATCGGCGGAGAGAGAATCGGCAGAGAGAGAGAATCGGCGGAGAGAGAATCGGTGGAGAGAGAGAATTGGCGGAGAGAGAGAATCGGCAGAGAGAGAGAATCGGCAGAGAGAGAATCGGCGAGAGAGAGAATCGGCAGAGAGAGAGAATCGGCGGAGAGAGAGAATCGGCGAGAGAGAGAATCGGCGGAGAGAGAATCGGCGGAGAGAGAGAATCGGCGAGAGAGAGAGAATCGGCGGAGAGAGAATCGGCGGAGAGAGAGAGTCGGCGAGAGAGAGAGAATCGGCGGAGAGAGAGAGAGAATCGGCAGAGAGAGAGAGAGAATCGGCGGAGAGAGAGAATCGGCGAGAGAGAGAGAGAATCGGCGGAGAGAGAGAATCGGCGGAGAGAGAGAATCGGCGAGAGAGAGAATCGGCGAGAGAGAGAATCGGCGAGAGAGAGAATCGGCGGAGAGAGAGAATCGGCGGAGAGAGAGAATCGGCGGAGAGAGAGAATCGGCGGAGAGAGAGAATCGGCGGAGAGAGAGAATCGGCGAGAGAGAGAATCGGTGGAGAGAGAGAATCGGCGGAGAGAGAGAATTGGCGGAGAGAGAGAATCGGCAAGAGAGAGAGAATCGGCGAGAGAGAGAGAGAATCGGCGGAGAGAGAGAATCGGCGAGAGAGAGAGAGAATCGGCGGAGAGAGAGAGAGAATCGGCGGAGAGAGAGAATCGGCAAGAGAGAGAGAATCGGCGGAGAGAGAGAATCGGTGAGAGAGAGAGAATCGGCGGAGAGAGAGAGAGAATCGGCGGAGAGAGAGAATCGGCGAGAAAGAGAGAGAATCGGCGGAGAGAGAGAATCGGCGGAGAGAATCGGCGAGAGAGAGAATCGGCGGAGAGAATCGGCGAGAGAGAGAGAGAATCGGCGGAGAGAGAGAATCGGCGGAGAGAGAGAATCGGCGGAGAGAGAGAATCGGCGAGAGAGAGAATCGGCGGAGAGAGAATCGGCGGAGAGAGAATCGGCGAGAGAGAGAATCGGCGAGAGAGAGAATCGGCGAGAGAGAGAGAATCGGCGGAGAGAGAGAGAGAATCGGCGGAGAGAGAGAATCGGCGAGAGAGAGAGAGAATCGGCGGAGAGAGAGAATCGGCGGAGAGAGAGAATCGGCGGAGAGAGAGAATCGGCGGAGAGAGAGAATCGGCGGAGAGAGAGAATCGGCGGAGAGAGAGAATCGGCGGAGAGAGAGAATCGGCGGAGAGAGAGAATCGGCGGAGAGAGAGAATCGGCGGAGAGAGGGAATCGGCGGAGAGAGAGAATCGGCGGAGAGAGAGAATCGGCGGAGAGAGAGAATCGGCGGAGAGAGAGAATCGGCGAGAGAGAGAATCGGTGGAGAGAGAGAATCGGCGGAGAGAGAGAATCGGCGGAGAGAGAGAATCGGCGAGAGAGAGAGAATCGGCGAGAGAGAGAATCGGCTGAGAGAGAGAAAATCGGCGGAGAGAGAGAATCGGTGGAGAGAGAAAATCGGCGGAGAGAGAGAATCGGCGAGAGAGAGAATCGGCGGAGAGAGAGAATCGGTGGAGAGAGAGAGAATCGGCGAGAGAGAGAATCGGCGGAGAGAGAGAGAATCGGCGAGAGAGAGAATCGGCGGAGAGAGAGAATCGGCGGAGAGAGAGAATCGGCGGAGAGAGAGAATCGGCGGAGAGAGAATCGGCGGAGAGAATCGGTGGAGAGAGAGAATCGGCGGAGAGAGAGAATCGGCGGAGAGAGAATCGGCGGAGAGAGAGAATCGGCGGAGAGAGAGAATCGGCGGAGAGAGAATCGGCGGAGAGAGAGAATCGGTGGAGAGAGAGAATCGGCGGAGAGAGAGAATCGGCGGAGAGAGAGAATCGGCGGAGAGAGAATCGGCGGAGAGAGAGAATCGGCGAGAGAGAGAATCGGCGGAGAGAGAGAATCGGCGAGAGAGAGAATCGGCGAGAGAGAGAATCGGCGGAGAGAGAGAATCGGCGGAGAGGGAGAATCGGCGGAGAGAGAGAATCGGCGGAGAGAGAGAATTGGTGGAGAGAGAATCGGCGGAGAGAGAGAATCGGCGGAGAGAGAATCGGCGGAGAGAGAGAATCGGCGGAGAGAGAGAATCGGTGGAGAGAGAAATTCGGCGGAGAGAGAGAATCGGCGGAGAGAGAGAATCGGCGAGAGAGAGAATCGGCGGAGAGAGAGAATCGGTGGAGAGAGAGAAACGGCGGAGAGAGAGAATCGGCGGAGAGAGAGAGAATCAGCGAGAGAGAATCGGCGGAGAGAGAGAATCGGTGGAGAGAGAGAAACGGCGGAGAGAGAGAATCGGCGAGAGAGAGAATCGGCGGGGAGAGAGAATCGGCGAGAGAGGGAATCGGCGAGAGAGAGAATCGGTGGAGAGAGAGAATCGGCGGAGAGAGAGAACCGGTGGAGTGAGAGAATCGCTGGAGAGAGAATCGGTGGAGAGAGAATCGGCGGAGAGAGAGAATCGGTGGAGAGAGAATCGGCGGAGAGAGAGAATCGGCGGAGAGAGAATCGGTGGAGAGAATCGGCGGAGAAAGAGAATCGGCGGAGAGAGAATCGGTGGAGAGAGAGAATCGGCGGAGAGAGAGAATCGGCGGAGAGAGAGAATCGGCGAGAGAGAGAATCGGCGGAGAGAGAGAATCGGCGGAGAGAGCGAATCGGCGGAGAGAGAATCGGCGGAGAGAGAGAATCGGCGGAGAGAATCGGCGAGAGAGAGAGAGAATCGGCGGAGAGAGAGAATCGGCGAGAGAGAGAATCGGCGGAGAGAGAGAATCGGCGGAGAGAGAATCGGCGGAGAGAGAATCGGGGAGAGAGAGAATCGGCGGAGAGAGAATCGGCAGAGAGAGAATCGGCGGAGAGAGAGAATCGGCGGAGAGAGAGAATCGGCGGAGAGAGAATCGGCAGAGAGAGAATCGGCGGAGAGAGAGAATCGGCGGAGAGAGAATCGGTGGAGAGAGAGAATCGGCGGAGAGAGAGAATCGGCGAGAGAGAGAATCGGCGGAGAGAGAGAATCGGCGGAGAG
The DNA here is from genome assembly GCF_052327205.1 of Somniosus microcephalus. Lineage (NCBI taxonomy): Eukaryota > Metazoa > Chordata > Chondrichthyes > Squaliformes > Somniosidae > Somniosus > Somniosus microcephalus. The sequence continues at coordinate 1,373,079 of NC_140999.1, forward strand.
AGCGAATCGGCGGAGAGAGAATCGGCGGAGAGAGAGAATCGGCGAGAGAGAGAGAGAATCGGCGGAGAGAGAGAATCGGCGAGAGAGAGAATCGGTGAGAGAGAGAATCGGCAAGAGAGAGAATCGGCGGAGAGAGAGAGAGAATCGGCGGAGAGAGAGAATCGGCGAGAGAGAGAGAATCGGCGGAGAGAGAGAATCGGCGGAGAGAGAGAATCGGCAAGAGAGAGAGAAACGGCGAGAGAGAGAGAGAATCGGCGAGAGAGAGAGAGAATCGGCGGAGAGAGAGAATCGGCGAGAGAGAGAGAATCGGCGGAGGGAGAGAATCGGTGAGAGAGAGAGAATCGGCGGAGAGAGAGAGAGAATCGGCGGAGAGAGAGAATCGGCGAGAAAGAGAGAGAATCGGCGGAGAGAGAGAATCGGCGAGAGAGAGAATCGGCGGAGAGAGAGAATCGGTGAGAGAGAGAGAATCGGCGGAGAGAGAGAGAGAATCGGCGGAGAGAGAGAGAGAATTGGCGGAGAGAGAGAATCGGCGAGAAAGAGAGAGAATCGGCGGAGAGAGAGAATCGGCGGAGAGAGAGAATCGGCGGAGAGAGAGAATCGGCGAGAGAGAGAGAAACGGCGAGAGAGAGAGAGAATCGGCGAGAGAGAGAGAGAATCGGCGGAGAGAGAGAATCGGCGAGAGAGAGAGAATCGGCGGAGGGAGAGAATCGGTGAGAGAGAGAGAATCGGCGGAGAGAGAGAGAGAATCGGCGGAGAGAGAGAATCGGCGAGAAAGAGAGAGAATCGGCGGAGAGAGAGAATCGGCGGAGAGAGAGAATCGGCGAGAGAGAGAATCGGCGGAGAGAGAGAATCGGCGAGAGAGAGAGAGAATCGGCGGAGAGAGAGAATCGGCGGAGAGAGAGAATCGGCGGAGAGAGAGAATCGGCGGAGAGAGAGAATCGGCGGAGAGAATCGGCGAGAGAGAGAATCGGCGGAGAGAGAGAATCGGCGAGAGAGAGAATCGGCGAGAGAGAGAATCGGTGGAGAGAGAGAATCGGCGGAGAGAGAGAATCGGTGGAGAGAGAGAATTGGCAAGAGAGAGAGAATCGGCGGAGAGAGAGAATCGGCGGAGAGAGAGAATCGGCGGAGAGAGAGAATCGGCGGAGAGAGAATCGGCAGAGAGAGAATCGGCGGAGAGAGAGAATCGGCGGAGAGAGAATCGGCGAGAGAGAGAATCGGCGGAGAGAGAGAATCGGCGAGAGAGAGAATCGGCGGAGAGAGAGAATCGGCGGAGAGAGAATCGGCGGAGAGAGAATCGGCGGAGAGAGAGAATCGGCGAGAGAGAGAGAGAATCGGCGGAGAGAGAGAATCGGCGAGAGAGAGAGAATCGGCGGAGAGAGCGAATCGGCGGAGAGAGAATCGGCGGAGAGAGACAATCGGCGGAGAGAGAGAATCGGCGAGAGAGAGAGAGAATCGGCGGAGAGAGAGAATCGGCGAGAGAGAGAATCGGCGGAGAGAGAGAATCGGCGGAGAGAGAATCGGCGGAGAGAGAATCGGGGAGAGAGAGAATCGGCGGAGAGAGAATCGGCAGAGAGAGAATCGGCGGAGAGAGAATCGGCAGAGAGAGAATCGGCGGAGAGAGAGAATCGGCGGAGAGAGAATCGGTGGAGAGAGAGAATCGGCGGAGAGAGAGAATCGGCGGAGAGAGAGAATCGGCGAGAGAGAGAATCGGCGGAGAGAGAGAATCGGCGGAGAGAGCGAATCGGCGGAGAGAGAATCGGCGGAGAGAGAGAATCGGCGAGAGAGAGAGAGAATCGGCGGAGAGAGAGAATCGGCGAGAGAGAGAATCGGTGAGAGAGAGAATCGGCAAGAGAGAGAATCGGCGGAGAGAGAGAGAGAATCGGCGGAGAGAGAGAATCGGCGAGAGAGAGAGAATCGGCGGAGAGAGAGAATCGGCGGAGAGAGAGAATCGGCAAGAGAGAGAGAAACGGCGAGAGAGAGAGAGAATCGGCGAGAGAGAGAGAGAATCGGCGGAGAGAGAGAATCGGCGAGAGAGAGAATCGGCGGAGGGAGAGAATCGGTGAGAGAGAGAGAATCGGCGGAGAGAGAGAGAGAATCGGCGGAGAGAGAGAATCGGCGAGAAAGAGAGAGAATCGGCGGAGAGAGAGAATCGGCGAGAGAGAGAATCGGCGGAGAGAGAGAATCGGTGAGAGAGAGAGAATCGGCGGAGAGAGAGAGAGAATTGGCGGAGAGAGAGAGAGAATCGGCGGAGAGAGAGAATCGGCGAGAAAGAGAGAGAATCGGCGGAGAGAGAGAATCGGCGGAGAGAGAGAATCGGCGAGAGAGAGAGAAACGGCGAGAGAGAGAGAGAATCGGCGAGAGAGAGAGAGAATCGGCGGAGAGAGAGAATCGGCGAGAGAGAGAGAATCGGCGGAGGGAGAGAATCGGTGAGAGAGAGAGAATTGGCGGAGAGAGAGAGAGAATCGGCGGAGAGAGAGAATCGGCGAAAAAGAGAGAGAATCGGCGGAGAGAGAGAATCGGCGGAGAGAGAGAATCGGCGAGAGAGAGAATCGGCGGAGAGAGAGAATCGGCGAGAGAGAGAGAGAATCGGCGGAGAGAGAGAATCGGCGGAGAGAGAGAATCGGTGGAGAGAGAGAATCGGCGGAGAGAGAGAATCGGCGGAGAGAATCGGCGAGAGAGAGAATCGGCGGAGAGAGAGAATCGGCGAGAGAGAGAATCGGCGAGAGAGAGAATCGGTGGAGAGAGAGAATCGGCGGAGAGAGAGAATCGGTGGAGAGAGAGAATTGGCAAGAGAGAGAGAATCGGCGGAGAGAGAGAATCGGCGGAGAGAGAGAATCGGCGGAGAGAGAGAATCGGCGGAGAGAGAATCGGCGGAGAGAGAATCGGCGGAGAGAGAATCGGCGAGAGAGAGAATCGGCGGAGAGAGAGAATCGGCGAGAGAGAGAATCGGCGGAGAGAGAGAATCGGCGGAGAGAGCGAATCGGCGGAGAGAGAATCGGCGGAGAGAGAGAATCGGCGAGAGAGAGAGAGAATCGGCGGAGAGAGAGAATCGGCGGAGAGAGAGAATCGGCGGAGAGAGAGAATCGGCGGAGAGAGAGAATCGGCGGAGAGAGAGAATCGGCGGAGAGAGAGAATCGGCGAGAGAGAGAGAATCGGCGGAGAGAGAGAATCGGCGAGAGAGAGAGAATCGGCGGAGAGAGAGAGAGAATCGGCGGAGAGAGAGAATCGGCGGAGAGAGAGAATCGGCGAGAAAGAGAGAGAATCGGCGGAGAGAGAGAATCGGCGGAGAGAGAGAATCGGCGAGAGAGAGAATCGGCGGAGAGAGAGAATCGGCGAGAGAGAGAGAGAATCGGCGGAGAGAGAGAATCGGTGGAGAGAGAGAATCGGTAGAGAGAGAGAATCGGCGGAGAGAGAGAATCGGCGGAGAGAATCGGCGAGAGAGAGAATCGGCGGAGAGAGAGAATCGGCGAGAGAGAGAATCGGTGGAGAGAGAGAATCGGTGGAGAGAGAGAATCGGCGGAGAGAGAGAATCGGCGAGAGAGAGAATCGGCGAGAGAGAGAGAATCGGCGGAGAGAGAGAATCGGTGAGAGAGAGAATCGGCGGAGAGAGAGAGAGAATCGGCGGAGAGAGAGAATCGGCGGAGAGAGAGAATCGGCGAGAAAGAGAGAGAATCGGCGAGAAAGAGAGAGAATCGGCGGAGAGAGAGAATCGGCGGAGAGAGAGAATCGGCGAGAGAGAGAATCGGCGAGAGAGAGAGAGAATCGGCGGAGAGAGAGAATCGGCGGAGAGAGAGAATCGGCGGAGAGAGAGAATCGGCGAGAGAGAGAGAATCGGCGGAGAGAGAGAATCGGCGGAGAGAGAGAATCGGCGAGAGAGAGAATCGGCGAGAGAGAGAGAATCGGCGGAGAGAGAATCGGCGAGAGAGAGAGAATCGGCGGAGAGAGAGAATCGGCGGAGAGAGAGAATCGGCGAGAGAGAGAGAGAATCGGTGGAGAGAGAGAATCGGCGAGAGAGAGAATCGGCGGAGAGAGAGAATCGGCGGAGAGAGAGAATCGGCGGAGAGAGAGAATCGGCGAGAGAGAGAGAGAATCGGTGGAGAGAGAGAATCGGCGAGAGAGAGAATCGGCGGAGAGAGAGAATCGGTGGAGAGAGAGAATCGGCGGAGAGAGAGAATCGGCGGAGAGAGAATCGGCGGAGAGAGAATCGGTGGAGAGAGAGAATCGGCGGAGAGAGAGAATCGGTGGAGAGAGAGAATCGGCGGAGAGAGAGAATCGGCGGAGAGAGAATCGGCGGAGAGAGAGAATCGGCGAGAGAGAGAATCGGCGAAAGAGAGAATCGGCGAGAGAGAGAATCGGCGGAGAGAGAGAATCAGCGGAGAGAGAGAATCGGCGAGAGAGAGAGAATCGACGGAGAGAGAATCGGCGGAGAGAGAGAATCGGCGGAGAGGGAGAATCGGCGGAGAGGGAGAATCGGCGGAGAGAGAGAATCGGCGAGAGAGAGAATCGGCGAGAGAGAGAATCGGCGAGAGAGAGAATCGGCGAGAGAGAGAATCGGCGGAGAGAGAGAATCAGCGGAGAGAGAGAATCGGCGAGAGAGAGAGAATCGACGGAGAGAGAATCGGCGGAGAGAGAGAATCGGCGGAGGGAGAATCGGCGGAGAGGGAGAATCGGCGGAGAGAGAGAATTGGTGGAGAGAGAATCGGCGGAGAGAGAGAATCGGCGGAGAGAGAATCGGCGGAGAGAGAGAATCGGCGGAGAGAGAGAATCGGCGGAGAGAGAGAATCGGCGAGAGAGAGAATCGGCGAGAGAGAGAATCGGCGAGAGAGAGAATCGGCGAGAGAGAGAATCGGCGAGAGAGAGAATCGGCGAGAGAGAGAATCGGCGGAGAGAGAGAGAATCAGCGAGAGAGAGAGAATCGGCGGAGAGAGAGAATCGGCGGAGAGAGAGAATCGGCGGAGAGAGAGAATCGGCGGAGAGAGAGAATCGGCGGAGAGAGAGAATCGGTGGAGAGAGAATCGGCGGAGAGAGAGAATCGGTGGAGAGAGAATCGGTGGAGAGAGAATCGGCGGAGAGAGAGAATCGGCGGAGAGAGAATCGGTGGAGAGAGAGAATCGGCGGAGAGAGAGAATCGGTGGAGAGAGAAAATCGGCGGAGAGAGACAATCGGCGAGAGAGAGAATCGGCGGAGAGAGAGAATCGGCGGAGAGAGAGAATCGGCGGAGAGAGAGAACGGCGGAGAGAGAGAGAATCGGCGAGAGAGAGAATCGGCGGAGAGAGAGAATCGGCGGAGAGAGAGAATCGGCGGAGAGAGAGAATCGGCGGAGAGAGAATCGGCGGAGAGAGAATCGGCGAGAGAGAGAATCGGCGGAGAGAGAGAATCGGCGGAGAGAGAATCGGCGGAGAGAGAATCGGCGGAGAGAATCGGCAGAGAGAGAATCGGTGGAGAGAGAGAATCGGCGGAGAGAGAGAATCGGCGAGAGAGAGAATCGGCGGAGAGAGCGAATCGGCGGAGAGAGAATCAGCGGAGAGAGAGAATCAGCGAGAGAGAGAGAGAATCGGCGGAGAGAGAGAATCGGCGAGAGAGAGAATCGGTGAGAGAGAGAATCGGCAAGAGAGAGAATCGGCGGAGAGAGAGAGAGAATCGGCGGAGAGAGAGAATCGGCGAGAGAGAGAGAATCGGCGGAGAGAGAGAGAGAATCGGCGGAGAGAGAGAATCGGTAGAGAGAGAGAATCAGCGGAGAGAGAGAATCGGCGAGAGAGAGAGAGAATCGGCGGAGAGAGAGAATCGGCGGAGAGAGAGAATCGGCGGAGAGAGAGACTCGGCGAGAGAGAGAGAATCGGCGGAGAGAGAATCGTCGAGAGAGAGAGAATCGGCGGAGAGAGAGAATCGGCGAGAGAGAGAGAATCGGCGGAGAGAGAGAGAGAATCGGAGGAGAGAGAGAATCGGCGAGGGAGAGAGAATCGGCGGAGAGAGAGAATCGGTAGAGAGAGAGAATCAGCGGAGAGAGAGAATCGGCGAGAGAGAGAGAGAATCGGCGGAGAGAGAGAATCGGTGGAGAGAGAGAGTCGGTAGAGAGAGAGAATCGGCGGAGAGAGAGAATCGGCGGAGAGAGAGAATCGGCGGAGAGAGAGAGAGAATCGGCGGAGAGAGAGAATCGGCGAGAGAGAGAGAGAATCGGCGGAGAGAGAGAATCGGCGGAGAGAGAATCGGCAGAGAGAGAGAATCGGCGAGAGAGAGAATCGGCGGAGAGAGAGAATCGGCAGAGAGAGAGAATCGGCGGAGAGAGAGCATCGGCAGAGAGAGAGCATCGGCAGAGAGAGAGAATCGGCGGAGAGAGAATTGGTCATCATTTCGCTGCAGACAGAACACTGAAACAACAACAGTAAGATTGATGTCTTAACTCGCTGCAAGCGAGAAAAGATAAGGAGGAACGTTGGGGGTTTTTGTCTGTGATTAACCACGATATCAGATTAGATTATAAGAACATAAAAAATAGGAGCTGAAGTAGGCCACACGCCCCTCGAGCCTGCTCTGCCATTCAATAAGATCATCGCTGATCTTCTACCTCAACTCCACCTTCCCGCACTCTCCCCATATCCCTTAATTCCCTTTGTTCCCAAAAATCTATCGATCTCTGTCTTAAATATACTCAACGACTGAGCCTCCACAGCCCTCTGGGGCAGAGAATTCCAAAGATTCACCACCCTCTGAGTGAAGAAATTCCTCCTCATCTCAGTCCTCAATGGCCGACCCCTTATTCTGAGACTGTGACCCCTGGTTCTAGACTCCCCAGCCAGGGGAAACATCCTCCCAGCATCTACCCTGTCAAGCCCTGTAAGAATTTTATGTTTCAATGAGATCACCTCTCATTCTTCTAAACTCTAGAGAATATAGGCCTAGTCTACTCAATCTCTCCTCATAGGGCAATCCTCCCCATCCCAGGAACCAGTCTGGTGAACCTTCGTTGCACTCCCTCTATGGCAAGTATATCCTTCCTTAGGTAAGGAGACCAAAACTGTACACAATACTCCAGGTGTGGTCTCACCAGGGCCCGATATAATTGCAGTAAGACGTCTTTACTCTTATACTCAAATCCTCTTGTAATAAAGGCCAACATACCATTTGCTTTCCTAATTGCTTGCTGTACCTGCATGTTAACTTTCAGTGATTGGTGTACAAGGACACCCAGGTCCCTCTGAACACCAACATTTCCCAATCTCGCACCATTTAAAAAATACTCTGCTTTTTTGTTTTTCCTACCTAAGTGGATAACTTCACACTTCCCCACATTGTATTCCATTTGCCATGTTCTTGCCCACTCAGTCAACCTGTCTATATCTCTCTGCAGCCTCTTTGCGTCCTCCTCACAGATTACTTTCCCACCTAACTTTGTATCATCAGCAAACTTGGATACGTTACACTCGGTCCCTTCATCTAAGTCATTAATATAGATTGTGAATAGCTGAGGCCCAAGCACTGATCCTTGCGGTACCCCACTAGTTACAGCCTGCCAACCTGAAAATGACCCGTTTATTCCTACTCCCTGTTTCCTGTCCGTTAACCAATCCTCAATCCATGCTAGTATATTATCCCCAATCCCATGAGCCCTAATTTTGTGCAATAACCTCTTGTGTGGCACCTCATTGAATGCTTTTTGAAAATCCAAATACACCACATCCACTGGTTCCCCTTTATCCATCCTAGTAGTTACATCTTCAAAAAACTCTAACAGATTTGTCAAACACGATTTCCCTTTCATAAATCCATGTTGACTCGGCCCAATCATATTACGATTTTCTAAGTGTCCTGTTACCACGTCCCTAATAACAGATTCTAGCATTTTGCCTACTACTGATGTCAGGCTAATTGGCCTATAGTTCTCCGTTTTTTCTCTTCCTCCTTTCTTAAATAGCGGGGTTATGTTTGCTACCTTCCAATCCTTGGGGACTGTTGTAGAATCTAGGGAATTCTGGAAGATTAATCCCAGTGCATCCACTATCTCCGCAGCTCCCTCTTTTAAAACCCTAGGATGCAGGTCGTCAGGTCCAGGGGATTTGTCGCCACTTAGTCCCATTAATTTCTCCAGTGCGATGTCTTTACTTATACTGGTTTCTTTAAGTTCTTCATTCCCTCTAGACCCTTGATTCCCCATTATTTCCGGAATGTTTTGTGTGTCTTCTACCGTGAAGACAGATACAAAGTATTTGTTTAATGTCTCTGCCATTTCCTTATTGCCCATTATAATTTCTCCTGTCTCAGCCTCTAATGGGCCCACGTTTACTTTCACTGATCTCTTCCTACAGAAATGTTTACAATCTGTTTCTATGTCTCTTGATAATTTACTGTCATTCTTTTTTCTCTTTCTTTATCAATTTCTTGGTTCTCCGTTGCTAAATTCTAAAATGCTCCCAATCCTCAGGCTTCCTACTGTTTTGGCAACATTATAAGCCTCTTCCTTTGATCTAATACAATCTTTAACTTCTTTTGTTGGACCACTTTTCCTGTGGGGTTTTTGTGCTTTAAAGGAATGTATATTTGTTGTAAGTTATGTATTAATTCTTTAAATGCTAGCCATTGCTTGTCTACCGTCATACCTTTTAATGTAGTTTCCCAATCTACCTTAGCCAACTCACCCCTCATACCTACGTAGTTTGCTTTGTTCAGATTGATGACCCTAGTTTCGGATTTAACGAAATCACTTTCAAACTCAATGTAAATGTCTATCATGTTATGATCACTCTTCCCTAATAAAACGTGTGGGGAAAAATTCAGTTGGTTTGCGCCTCCCGTTAGTGCCTTAAGAGGGCGCTAATGGGGCGCAAAGCAACCAGCGCCCAGGCGTGGCGATGTTTGCGCCGCTCACGAAATTAAGTAGACATTTCGAGTGCGCAACGCCCCGGACCGGATATTGAGTGGCGCCCCCTGCCTTACTGCCTGCCGCTAGCAACGACAGGTTGAGGGGAGCGTTTTACAGTCAGGAAGGGACTGGGGGAGCAATATTTAAAAGCGACCGCTTCCTGCCTTTTTTTGTTGGTGACATTTTTGCGCCACGCATTCTGAGAGAGAGAGAGAGAGAGAGAGACTTCTGGAGAGAGTCAACACTGTGTGAAGGAGTTTTGGGGACTGAGCAGCACTTTGCAGGTTCATTTTGATTTGCCCTTCCTTGTATCGATTTAGAAGAGACTGTGGGGGCTGCACTCTGAGCTCTTTCCCTGGGCCTCTCCATTGTTCTTTCCAGCAGATTTGATGTACAGGTCTCTCCAGGCCGAGATTCAAGGCTGCAATGAGCAGGATGTGGATGGAGAGCAAGATCGACCCTCCCCTTTAACAACTGGCCGGCGCCAGTGTGTCTGAGCTCCATTGCTGACTGACATCACACGAGCTTCGCCAGCGCTCTGAAATAGCGCCTCACTCCTCGGCGTTAGCGCCTTGAGAGGTGTGAAGCACCTGATTTAGCGCTCCAATCAACGCCAGGGGCGATAAAAGCCAAGTTTGCAGTCGGAGGCAATAATTAGCGCCAAATGGGGTGATACTGAATTTCTTCCCCGTGATGTTTATACACGAGATTGTAAAACTATAAGAAATGACACAGGACTATTTGCTCGCGGGGAGGGTAAAACCCGCCAAAAACCCAGCAGGGTCCCTCCCTAACCCCAGCAGGATCTGAAAAAAACCCCCAGCAGATGCCGCAAAAACCCAGCAGGGTCCATCCATTACCCATTCTTTAGGGCGGATTTTTCCCCTCACCCCCTGGGTGTTGCGCATCGCCTGGGCAGAGACACAGAGAGGCAAATCCTACGAAGGAATTGTGCTAAAACCCAACGGATTTCCTTTCCACTAATTTAAAAGAAGGGAAACCTGCTGCATCGCGGGCCCGTGACACGCTCTGTGCAGAGCCTTGGTGATGCTTTACACCCAAGGGGCAAAAGACAAATATCTCTCCCTCCGTGTCACCCACTCTCTTTCACTCTGCCCCAGTCTCTCTCTCTCTCTCTCTCAATCAAATTGCTTTAATGCAAATAAATTTAAAGTTTTCAGGCAAAGTGTAAACTAAGACTGAAGATAGCATTCTTGCTGTAATCTGTATAACAGAGATCTTATAAAATAAATTTGCAGATTGCAGAAAACTGCAGCACAGATAAGATCTCCCACGCAGTCTACAAGCTGGATCTTGTTTATTTAATTCCACTCCCCTCCGGGCGACTATTTCTGAGCACACACGAGGACTCTCCCCCTAAAGCTCAAAAGGCATGACTTATTTCCAGTGTACAACTCCACAACCGAAGGGAGGAGTGAAAGGGAGATCAAAAAAGACTGGCATTTCTCCAGCGCCTTTCACCATCACCGGATGTCCCAAAACGCTTTACACCCAATGAAGTACTTCTTGAAGTGTGGTCACTGTTGTAATGTAGGAAACACGGCTGCCAATTTGCGCACAGCAAGCTCCCACAAACAGCAATGTGATAAATGACCAGATCATCTGTTTTAGTGATGTTGGTTGAGGGATAAATATTGACCCAGGACACCGGGGAGAACTCCCCCCTGCTCTTCTTCGAAATAGTGCCATGGGATCTTTCATGTCCACCTGAGAGGGCAGACGGGGCCTCGGTTTAACGTCTCATCCCGAAAGACGGCATCTCTGACAGTGCAGCGCTCCCTCAGTACTGCCCCTCCGACAGTGCGGCGCTCCATCAGTACTGCCCCTCCGACAGTGCGGGGCTCCCTCAGTACTGCCCGTCCCACAGTGCAGCGCTCCCGCAGTACTGCTCCTCCGACAGTGTGACGCTCCATCAATACTGCCCCTCCGACAGTGCGACGCTCCATCAGTACTGCCCCTCCGACAGTGCGACGCTCCATCAGTACTGCCCCTCCGACAGTGCGACGCTCCATCAGTACTGCCCCTCCGACAGTGCGACGCTCCATCAATACTGCCCCTCCGACAGTGCAGCGCTCCCTCAGTACTGCCCCTCCGACAGTGCGACGCTCCATCAGTACTGCCCCTCCGACAGTGCGGCGCTCCCTCAGTACTGCTCCTCCGACAGTGCGACGCTCCATCAATACTGCCCCTCCGACAGTGCGGGGCTCCCTCAGTACTGCCCCTCCGACAGTGCGGGGCTCCCTCAGTACTGCCCCTCCGACAGTGCAGCGCTCCCTCAGTACTGCCCCTCCGACAGTGCGGGGCTCCCTCAGTACTGCCCCTCCGACAGTGCGGCGCTCCATCAGTACTGCCCCTCCGACAGTGCGGCGCTCCCTCAGTACTGCCCCTCCGACAGTGCGACGCTCCATCAGTACTGCCCCTCCGACAGTGCGGGGCTCCCTCAGTACTGCCCCTCCGACAGTGCGGCACTCCCTCAGTACTGCCCCTCCGACAGTGCGGCGCTCCATCAGTACTGCCCCTCCGACAGTGCGGCGCTCCATCAGTACTGCCCCTCCGACAGTGCAGCGCTCCCTCAGTACTGCCCCTCCGACAGTGCGGGGCTCCCTCAGTACTGCCCGTCCCACAGTGCAGCGCTCCCTCAGTACTACCCCTCCGACAGTGCGACGCTCCATCAATACTGCCCCTCTGACAGTGCAGCGCTCCCTCAGTACTGCCCCTCCAACAGTGCGACGCTCCATCAGTACTGCCCCTCCGACAGTGCGGGGCTCCCTCAGTACTGCCCCTCCGACAGTGCGGGGCTCCCTCAGTACTGCTCCTCCAACAGTGCGGCGCTCCCTCAGTACTGTCCCTCCGACAGTGCGGCGCTCCCTCAATACTGCCCCTCCGACAGTGCGGCGCTCCCTCAGTACTGACCCTCCGACAGTGCGGCGCTCCCTCAGTACTGCCCCTCCGACAGTGCGGCGCTCCCTCAGTACTGCCCTTCCGAAAGTGCGGCGCTCCCTCAGTACTGCCCCTCCGACAGTGCGGCGCTCCCTCAGTACTGCCCCTCCGACAGTGCGGTGCTCCCTCAGTACTGCCCTTCCGACAGTGCGGCGCTCCCTCAGTATTGCCCCTCCGACAGTGCGGCGCTCTCTCAGGACTGGCACTGGGAGTGTCAGCCTAGCTTTATGTGCTCAAGTCTCTGAAGTAGGACTTGAACTCACAACCTTCTGACTCCAAGGCAATAGTGCTGCCCAGAGCCATTGGTTGAAAGTAGAAAGGAGGAGGAGGAAGGAGAAGGTGAGAGAGAAAGAAAACGAAGAGGGAGAAAGCAATAGGAAGTGAGAAAAAGGAAGGAGGGAGCGAGAGAAAGGAGGAAAGGGAAAGGAAAGTAAAGGTAAGCTAGAGAGAGAGAATGGAGAGCGAGAGAGAGAAAGGAGGAGAGTGACCTCTGCAGCCTTTGACACTGTTCACCACACCATTCTCCTCCAACGCCTCTGCTCTGTCACCAAGCTCAGTGGGACTTGCCTTGCTTGGATCCAATCTTCCCGCCCACGCACCGCTCCCTGTAGAGTCCTTCAAAGCTCTATTCTTGGCCCCCATCGACATGCTGTCCTTTGGCGACATCATCCATGGGGCCAGCTTTCACATGCACGCTGACGACCCAGCTCTACCTCTCCACCACCTCTCGACCCCTCCACTGCCCGCCGTCAGATTGCTCGTCGGACCTCCAGCCTTGGATCAGCTGCAATTCTTCCAGCTGAACATTGGGAAGACCGACCCCCGCACAAACTCCGTACCCGCGACACCGGTTCCATCCTCCTCCTCGGCTGCTGTCTCGGACCCATCGCAACTTCAGCCCCCTACTTGACCCCCCGAGCTGAGATTTCCCCCGTTTCCTCTCCCATCACAAAGACCGCCTACTTCCACCTGCCCAACGTCGCCCGTCTCCACCTCTACTGCAACCTACCTACTGCTGAAACCCTCATCCACGTCCTTACCAACTCCAGAACCCACCCTTCCAAAGATCTCCTGGCCAGCCTTCCATCCTCCAGCTCATCCGCTGCCCCCGGCTCATCTTGCACCTAGTTTTGCTCACCCTATCACAGTCACCTTCTCCAGCTCTACAACTCTCCGATCACTCTGCATTCCTCCGTGACCTCCAGTGACTACCCCACCATTGGTGGCCGTGCCTTCAGCTGCCTAGGGCCTAAGCACTGGAATACCCTCCCTAAGCCTGTCCACCTCCCTCTAGTCCTTTAACACACTTCTTAAAACCCACCTCATTGATCAAGCTTCATTTCGCCCTCCCGAATGTCTTCTTCTGTGGCTCAGCATCTATTTATTTTTCTGCGAGGCATCTTGGGATAATTCTCTACGTTAACATAGAAACATAGAAACATAGAGATAGGAACAGGAGTAGGCCATTCGGCCCTTCGAGCCTGCTCCGCCATTCAATGAGATCATGGCTGATCTTCGTCTGAGATCATAGCTGATCTTACCAGTTCAGTACCCCGTCCCCGCCTTTTCTCCGTAACCCTTAATCCCCTTAGCCTTCAGAAATATATCCAATTCTCTCTTGAAAATATTTATTGAATTAGCCTTCACAGCCCTCTGTGGCAGGGAATTCCACAGGCTCACCACTCTTTGAGTGAAGAAATTCTTCCTCATCTCTGTTTTAAATGATTTGCCCGCTATTTTTAGACTGTGGCCCCTGGTTCTGTGCTCCCCTGCCATTGGAAACATTCTCTCTGAATTCAGCCTGTCCAGGCCTGCCATAATTTTATATGTTTCGATGAGATCCCCTCTCAATCTTCTAAACTCCAGTGAGTACAAGCCCAAACTATTCAATCTCTCCTCGTAGGTCATTCCCGCCATTCCAGGTATCAGCCTGGTGAATCGCCGCTGCACTCTTTCCATGGCAAGAACATCCTTCCGCAGATGGGGCGACCAAAACTGTACACAATACTCCAGATGCGGTCTCACCAGCACCTTGTACAGCTGTAGTAAGGTATCCCTATTCCTATACTCGAACCCCCTTGATATGAAGGCCAACATACCATTTGCCTTCTTAATCGCCTGTTGCACCTGCATGCTCTCCTTCAGTGACTGGTGCACAAGAACACCCAGGTCCCTCTGCACTTCCCCATCTCCCAATCTATTGCCATTTAGATAATAATCCACCCTCCTGTTTTTACCCCCAAAGTGGATAACCTCGCATTTATCCACATTATAGTGCATCTGCCACGTATCCGCCCATTCCCCCAACCTGTCCAAATCGCACTGTAGCCTCCTGACATCCTCATCAGAGCCCACCCCTCCTCCTAGTTTAGTGTCGTCAGCGAATTTGGAAATATTGCATCCAATTCCCTGATCCAGATCATTTATATATATTGTGAACAGCTGGGGTCCCAGGACAGATCCTTGCGGCACCCCGCTGGTCACTGCCTGCCACTCCGAAAACGAGCCGTTTATTCCAACTCTCTGTTTTCTATCCGCCAGCCAGTTCTCTATCCACGTTAATACTTTGCCCCCAATCCCATGAGCCTTAATTTTGCATGATAATCTTTTGTGTGGAACCTTATCGAAGGCTTTCTGGAAGTCAAGGTACACCACATCCACTGGCTCTCCCCCATCTATTTTACCAGTTACTTCCTCAAAAAATTCCAGCAGATTAGTCAAACACGATTTACCCTTTGTAAATCCATGTTGACTCTGTCCGATCCTTTCCCCATTTGTCAAGTGCTCCGCTATTTTATCCTTAATAATGGACTCTAGCATTTTGCCCACAACCGATGTAAGGCTTACTGGTCTATAATTCCCTGCTTTCTCTCTACCCCCCTTTTTAAATATTGGGGTAACATTAGCTACCCTCCAATCCACGGGTACTGTTCCCGAGTCAATGGAGTTCCGGAAGATGATCCTTAGAGCATCTGCTATCTCCAGGGCCACCTCCTTAAGTACCCTAGGATGTAGTTTATCAGGCCCCGGGGATTTGTCGGCCTTCAGTCCCCTCAACTTACCCAACACCATATCCCTAGAGATACTAATTTCTGTCAGCTCCTCCCTCTCATTAGTCCCTATGTTTGCCGATATTCCTGGGAGGTTATTTGTGTCCTCCTTTGTGAATACAGAACCAAAGTATGAGTTTAATTGGTCTGCCATTTCCTTATTCTCCATTATATATTCTCCCGAATCGGACTGCAAGGGACCGACTTGGGATTTTACCAGTCTTTTCCTCCTGATATACCGATAAAAGCTTTTGCAGTCTGTCTTTATGTTTGCTGCAAGTTTACTTTCGTATTCTATTTTCCCCTTCCTGATGAATCCCTTTGTCCTCTTTTGCTGTATCCTGTACTGCCCCCAATCTTCCGGTCTGGTGCTTTTTTTTGCCAGTTGATATGCCCTTTTTTTTGATTTTATGCTGTCCCTAATTTCCCTCGTTATCCACGGTTGAGTCACCTTTTTAGGTTTATTTTTATGCCAAACCGGTATAAACATGTTCTGGAATTCTTCCATTCTATCTTTGAATGCTTGCCCTTGTCTATCCACTGTCAATCCCCCCAGAAACACCACCCAATCAATCTTACCCAATTCCCGTCTCATACCCTCGTAATTCCCTTTATTTAAGTTCTGGACCTTAGTCTCTGATTCAATTTCCTCACTCTCCATCTCGACTGAGAGCTCGATCATATTATGATCGCTCTGACCCAAGGGGCCTCGTACAAGAAGATTGCTGATAAGTCCCTTCTCATTGCACAATACCCAGTCTAAAATGGCCTGATCTCGAGTCGGCTCCTCGACATATTGGTCCAGATAACCGTCCCGAAAACATTCCAGGAATTCCTCCTCCTCAGAATTTTTACTAATTTGGGTAGTCCAATCAATATGTAAATTAAAGTCACCCATGATGACAGCTGTGCTCTTATCGCACGCTTCTCTAATTTCCCTAAAGGTGCAAGTTTGTGTTGGCCAAGTATTCCCACATGTCTCGCACGTCCCAGTCCCAGGAAACCCCCACCCTCAGTCCTGCCAAACTAGAAGGAGCTCTCCGTGCAGTTAGACCCCAGGATTCCCTCCAGTGCTACCAAACCAAACATTTGTTTCACTCCACCCGTCCCAATGTTCCCAAACTCAAAATTTTCCTCTTGGAATGCTGACGAACTCGATCCTCCAGTACCGTAAAACAGAAGGTCTTGCTTCCCTAGTGCTGTCAAACTCCTGATCTCCCACTGGTCCCACACGCCGGGATCTCCCACTGCACCCACACTCCGGGATCTCCCACTGGTCCCACACTACGGGATCTCCCACCGGACCCACACTCCGGGATCTCCCACCGGTCCCACACTCCGGGATCTCCCACCGGTCGCACACTCCGGGATCTCCCACCGGACCCACACTCCGGGATCGCCCACCGGTCCCACACTCCGGGATCTCCCACCGGTCGCACACTCCGGGATCTCCCACCGGACCCACACTCCGGGATCGCCCACCGGTCCCACACTCTGGGATCTCCCACCGGTCCCACACTCCGGGATCTCCCACCGGACCCACACTCCGGGATCTCCCACCGGTCCCACACTCCGGGATCTCCCACCGGTCCCACACTCCGGGATCTCCCACCGGTCCCACACTCCGGGATCTCCCACTGGACCCACACTCCGGGATCTCCGACTGGACCCACACTCCGGGATCTCCCACCGGTCCCACACTCCGGGATCTCCCACTGGACCCACACTCCGGGATCTCCGACTGGACCCACACTCCGGGATCTCCCACCGGTCCCACACTCCGGGATCTCCCACTGGACCCACACTCCGGGATCTCCCACTGGTCCCACACTCCGGGATCTCCCACCGGACCCACGCTCCGGGATCTCCCACCGGTCCCACACTCCGGGATCTCCCACCAGTCCCACACTCCGGGATCTCCCACCAGTCCCACACTCCGGGATCTCCCACCGGTCCCACACTCCGGGATCGCCCACCAGTCCCACACTCCGGGATCTCCCACTGCTCCAACACTCCGGGATCGCCCACCAGTCCCACACTCCGGGATCTCCCACCGGACCCACACTCCGGGATCGCCCACCGGTCCCACACTCCGGGATCTCCCACTGGTCCCACACTCCGGGATCTCCCACCGGACCCACACTCCGGGATCTCCCACTGCTCCAACACTCCGGGATCGCCCACCAGTCCCACACTCCGGGATCTCCCACCGGACCCACACTCCGGGATCGCCCACCAGTCCCACACTCCGGGATCTCCCACTGGTCCCACACTCCGGGATCTCCCACCGGACCCACACTCCGGGATCTCCCACCGGTCCCACACTCCGGGATCGCCCACCAGTCCCACACTCCGGGATCTCCCACTGGACCCACACTCCGGGATCTCCGACTGGACCCACACTCCGAGATCTCCCACCGGTCCCACACTCCGGGATCTCCCACAGCTCCCACACTCCAGGATCTCCCACCGGGCCCACACTCCGGGATCGCCCACTGCTCCCAGACTCCGGGATCTCCCACTGCTCCCACACTCCGGGATCTCCCACCGGTCCCACACTCCGGGATCTCCCACCGGTCCCACACTCCGGGATCGCCTACCGGTCCCACACTCCGGGATCTCCCACCGGTCCCACACTCCGGGATCTCCCACAGCTCCCACACTCCAGGATCTCCCACCGGTCCCACACTCCGGGATCTCCCACCGGCCCCACACTCCGGGATCTCCCACCGGTCCCACACTCCAGGATCTCCCACTGCTCCAACACGCCGGGATCTACCACCGGTCCCCCACTCCGGGATCTCCCACTGGTCCCACACTCCAGGATCTCCCACTGCTCCCACACTCCAGGATCGCCTACCGGTCCCACACTCCGGGATCTCCCACTGCTCCCACACTCCGGGATCGCCTACTGGTCCCACACTCCGGGATCTCCCACCGGTCCCACACTCCGGGATATCCCACCGGTCCCACACTCCGGGATCTCCCACCGGTCCCACACTCCGGGATCTACCACCGATCCCACACTCCGGGATCGCCTACTGCTCCCACACTCCGGGATCGCCTACCGGTCCCACACTCCGGGATCTCCCACTGGTCCCACACTCCGGGATCTCCCACCGGTCCCACACTCCGGGATCTCCCACCGGTCCCACACTCCGGGATCTACCACCGATCCCACACTCCGGGATCTCCCACCGGTCCCACATATAAGGATCGCTCCCTGGTTCTATTCTCTAGGATCTCTGGTTCCATGTTACCAAAGTAGAACCTTCAGAGTTCCAAAATTTTCAGTAGTCTATTAATTGTGTTTTTTCGTCATACCTTGCTGCCACTCTGTAGTTTGCCAGTCAATCCAAAGCTCTAACTTGCTGGGTTTTACAAAAGAGCCATTGGTTTTTTTCGACCTGTAACCAAATTCGGTGCATCCAACACAGGGCATTCAGAACAGTGCATGTACGATATACAGGGTGTGGCTATAATACGCAAATCAAGTGTACACATCATTATAAATACAGGTACAAAAGCAAAATACTGCAGATGCTGGAAATCTGAAATAAAAACAGAAAATGCTGGAAATATTCAGCAGGTCAAGCAGCATCTGTGGAGAGATGCTTCTTCGCCCTCACCTCCCCTTTCAGCTCTTCGCCCTCCCCTCCCCTTTCAGCTCTTCCCCTCACCCCCCCTTTCAGCTCTTCGCCCTCACCTCCCCTTTCAGCTCTTCCCCTCACCTCCCCTTTCAGCTCTTCGCCCTCACCTCTCCTTTCAGCTCTTCCCCTCACCTCCCCGTTCAGCTCTTCGCCCTCACCTCTCCTTTCAGCTCTTCGCCCTCACCTCCCCGTTCAGCTCTTCGCCCTCACCTCCCCTTTCAGCTCTTCGCCCTCACCTCTCCTTTCAGCTCTTCGCCCTCACCTCCCCTTTCAGCTCTTCGCCCTCACCTCCCCTTTCAGCTCTTCGCCCTCCCCTCCCCTTTCAGCTCTTGCTCTCACCTCTCCTTTCAGCTCTTCCCCTCACCTCCCCTTTCAGCTCTTCGCCCTCACCTCTCCTTTCAGCTCTTCCCCTCACCTCCCCTTTCAGCTCTTCGCCCTCACCTCCCCTTTCAGCTCTTCGCCCTCACCTCCCCTTTCAGCTCTTCGCCCTCACCTCCCCTTTCAGCTCTTCGCCCTCACCTCTCCTTTCAGCTCTTCGCCCTCACCTCCCCTTTCAGCTCTTGCTCTCACCTCTCCTTTCAGCTCTTCCCCTCACCTCCCCTTTCAGCTCTTCCCCTCACCTCCCCTTTCAGCTCTTCGCCCTCACCTCCCCTTTCAGCTCTTCGCCCTCACCTCCCCTTTCAGCTCTTCCCCTCACCCCCCCTTTCAGCTCTTCGCCCTCACCTCCCCTTTCAGCTCTTCGCCCTCACCTCCCCTTTGAGCTCTTCGCCCTCACCTCCCCGTTCAGCTCTTCGCCCTCACCTCTCCTTTCAGCTCTTCGCCCTCACCTCCCCTTTCAGCTCTTCGCCCTCACCTCTCCTTTCAGCTCTTCCCCTCACCTCCCCTTTCAGCTCTTCACCCTCACCTCCCCTTTCAGCTCTTCGCCCTCACCTCCCCTTTCAGCTCTTCGCCCTCACCTCCCCTTTCAGCTCTTCGCCCTCACCTCCCCTTTCAGCTCTTCGCCCTCACCTCCCCGTTCAGCTCTTCGCCCTCACCTCTCCTTTCAGCTCTTCGCCCTCACCTCCCCTTTCAGCTCTTCGCCCTCACCTCTCCTTTCAGCTCTTCGCCCTCACCTCCCCTTTCAGCTCTTCGCCCTCACCTCCCCTTTCAGCTCTTCCCCTCACCTCCCCTTTCAGCTCTTCCCCTCACCTCCCCTTTCAGCTCTTCGCCCTCACCTCCCCTTTCAGCTCTTCGCCCTCACCTCCCCTTTCAGCTCTTCGCCCTCACCTCCCCTTTCAGCTCTTCGCCCTCACCTCCCCTTTCAGCTCTTCCCCTCACCTCTCCTTTCAGCTCTTCGCCCTCACCTCCCCATTCAGCTCTTCGCCCTCACCTCCCCATTCAGCTCTTCGCCCTCACCTCCCCTTTCAGCTCTTCGCCCTCACCTCCCCTTTCAGCTCTTCGCCCTCACCTCCCCTTTCAGCTCTTGCTCTCACCTCTCCTTTCAGCTCTTCCCCTCACCTCCCCTTTCAGCTCTTCCCCTCACCTCCCCTTTCAGCTCTTCGCCCTCACCTCCCCTTTCAGCTCTTCGCCCTCACCTCCCCTTTCAGCTCTTCGCCCTCACCTCCCCTTTCAGCTCTTCCCCTCACCTCTCCTTTCAGCTCTTCGCCCTCACCTCCCCATTCAGCTCTTCGCCCTCACCTCCCCATTCAGCTCTTCGCCCTCACCTCCCCTTTCAGCTCTTCGCCCTCACCTCCCCTTTCAGCTCTTCGCCCTCACCTCCCCTTTCAGCTCTTGCTCTCACCTCTCCTTTCAGCTCTTCCCCTCACCTCCCCTTTCAGCTCTTCCCCTCACCTCCCCTTTCAGCTCTTCGCCCTCACCTCCCCTTTCAGCTCTTCGCCCTCACCTCCCCTTTCAGCTCTTCGCCCTCACCTCCCCTTTCAGCTCTTCCCCTCACCTCTCCTTTCAGCTCTTCGCCCTCACCTCCCCATTCAGCTCTTCGCCCTCACCTCCCCATTCAGCTCTTCGCCCTCACCTCCCCTTTCAGCTCTTCGCCCTCACCTCCCCTTTCAGCTCTTCGCCCTCACCTCCCCTTTCAGCTCTTGCTCTCACCTCTCCTTTCAGCTCTTCCCCTCACCTCCCCTTTCAGCTCTTCCCCTCACCTCCCCTTTCAGCTCTTCACCCTCACCTCTCCTTTCAGCTCTTCGCCCTCACCTCCCCTTTCAGCTTTTTACCCTCACCTCCCCTTTCAGCTCTTTACCCTCACCTCCCCTTTCAGCTCTTCGCCCTCACCTCCCCTTTCAGCTCTTCGCCCTCACCTCCCCGTTCAGCTCTTCGCCCTCACCTCCCCGTTCAGCTCTTCGCCCTCACCTCCCCTTTCAGCTCTTCCCCTCACCTCCCCTTTCAGCTCTTCGCCCTCACCTCCCCTTTCAGCTCTTCGCCCTCACCTCCCCATTCAGCTCTTCGCCCTCACCTCCCCATTCAGCTCTTCGCCCTCACCTCCCCGTTCAGCTCTTCGCCCTCACCTCTCCTTTCAGCTCTTCGCCCTCACCTCCCCATTCAGCTCTTCGCCCTCACCTCCCCATTCAGCTCTTCGCCCTCACCTCCCCTTTCAGCTCTTCGCCCTCACCTCCCCTTTCAGCATTCCGAAGGGACCGCCCCCTCCGAGACACCCCGGTCCACTCCTCTATCACCCCTTCCCCTGGCACCTTCCCGTGCAAGCGCAGGAGATGCAACACCTGCCCTTATACCTCCCCACTGTCCAGGGCCCCAAACACCCCTTCCAGGTGAAACAGCGATTTACTTGTACTTCTTGCAATCTAGTATACTGTATTCGCTGCTCACGATGTGGCCTCCTCCACATTGGGGAGGCCAAACGCAGATTGGGCAACCGCTTTGCAGAACACCTCCGTTCAGTCTGTAAGGGTGACCCCGAGCTTCCGGTCGCCTGTCACTTTAATTCTCCGCTCCACTCCCACTCTGACCTCACCGTCCTCTGCCTCTTACACTGTTCCAATGAAGCTCAACGTAAGCTCGAGGAACAGCACCTCATCTTTCGATTAGGCACTTTACAGCCTTCCGGACTCAACATCGAGTTCAACAATTTCAGACCATAACCTCTGCCCCTATCTTTTTTTTCCATTTAGTTTTTTCGCTCTCTCTCACATGGCAGTTGTCTTTCACAGAGTCATCGAGTTATACAGCACAGAAAGAGGCCCTTCGGCCCATCGTGTCCGCACCGGCCATCAAGCCCTGTCTATTCTAATCCCATTTTCCAGCACTTGGTCCGTGGCCTTGTATGCTATGGCGTTTCAAGTGCTCATCTAAATGCTTCTTGAATGTTGTGAGGGTTCCTGCCTCTACCACCCTTTCAGGCAGTGAGTTCCAGATTCCAACCACCCTCTGGGTGAAAAAGTTTTTCCTCAAATCCCCTCTAAACCTCCTGCCCCTTACCTTGAAACTATGCCCCTGGTTATTGACCCCTCTACTAAGGGGAAAAGTTCCTTTCTATCTACCCTATCTGTGCCCCTCATAATTTTGTACACCTCAATCAGGTCCCCCCTCAGCCTTCTCTGCTCCAAGGAAAACAACCCCAGCCTGTCCAGTCTCTCTTCATAGCTGAAGCGCTCCAGCCCAGGTAACATCCTGGTGAATCTCCTCTGCACCCTCTCCAATGCAATCACATCCTTCCTATAGTGTGGCGACCAGAACTGCACACAGTATTCCAGCTGTGGCCTAACTAGCGTTTTGTACAGCTCCATCATAACCTCCCTGCTCTTATATTCTATGCCTCGGCTAATGAAGGCAAGTATCCCATATGCCTTTTTAACCACCTTATCTACCGCTCCTGCTGCCTTCAGGGATCTATGTACATGCACACCAAGGTCTCTCTGATCCTCTGTCCTTCCTGGGGTCCTACCATTCATTGTGTATTGCCTTGCCTTGTTAGTCCTCCCAAAATGCATCACCTCACACTTTTCAGGGTTAAATTCCATTTGCCACTGTTCTGCCCATCTGACCAACCCGTCTATATCGTCCTGTAGCCTGAGACTTCCCTCCTCGCTATTTACCACTCCACCAATTTTCGTGTCATCTGCGAACTTACTGATCATACCTCCTGTTGAAACGGATTCTTTTGGTCCTCAATCTGGTTCAGTACAAACACTGAGTCGAATACTGGTCGAGTTCAACAGATTTTATTCCGTCATCCCGGGAGACTTACTCTGATACAGCACAGTCCTGACTCCAGAAGAGTCCGACAGGTTAAACCAGAGCAAGCGATCTTTCATACAGTGTGCCACATTATTATACTTGCATTTGAGAAGACATTAACACATCGTACAGTCTGCACCAATCCCGAGCTGTACACGTATACATTTAATTTGATTTCCTGGCCTGGCAGTATGAAACAAAGAAGTCACATTTCACTGAATGGTTTATAGTTAAGTAAATATCCTGGTAATGGTTTCACGATCACCTAATCATTATGGTAATGCGTTTGCAATCATGGTAATGTGTTTTCTGATCGCCTATTGTCTGTATAACCTCTGCACTCCGCCCTACACTGTTTCCACCAGCAAGGTGTGACATCGTGGGTGCCAGCCATATTAGCAGCCACAGATCAGTTTAGCTTCTTTTATTTTACTTCCTGCTGCCTTCACAGTTTCTTGAGTTAACATGATCATTTCTTACAATATGCAAGTGACTCAGCGATGTCGACATTTCACCACCATTTTATGCTGACAGGATCCTCCATTTTAGATTTTGTTACCATATTTTGCATTCTATATCCTTACTCCTACATTCATATCTAAATCATTAATGTACACTACAAACAGCAAACGACCCAGCACCGATCCCTGTGGTACACCACTGAACACAGGGATCCAGTCACAAAAACAACCTTCGACCATCACCCTCTGCCTCCTGCCACTAAGCCAATTTTGGATCCAATGTGCCAAATTGCCCTGGATCCCATGGGCTCTTACCTTCTTGACCAGTCTCCCATGTGGGACTTTGTCAAAAGCCTTTCTGAAGTCCATGTAGATTACATCAACTGCACTACCCTCACCCACACACCTAGTCACCCCCTCGAAAAATTCAATCAAATTGGTTAGACATGATCTCACCCTAACAAAGCCATGCTGACTATCCTTGATTAATGTTTGCCTCTCCAAGTGGAGACTAATTCTGTCCCTCAGAATTTTTTCCAATAATTTCCCTACCACTGATGTTAGGCTCACTGGCCTGTAATTCCCTGGTTTATCCCTACTACCCTTCTTGAATAATGGTACTACGTTAGCTGTTCTCTGGCACCTCCCCTGTGGCCAGAGAGGTTCTGAAAATTTGTGTCAGAGCCCCTGCAATCTCCTCCCTTGCCACACACAGCAGCCTGGGATACGTCTCATCTGGGCCTGGGGATTTATCCACTTTTAAGCCCGCTAAAACCGCTAGTACCTCCTCCCGCTCGATGCAAATTTGTTCAAGTATATCACAATCCCCCTGCCTGATTTCTATGCCTACATCGTCCTTCTCCACAGTGAACACAGATGCAAAATATTCATTTAAAACCTCACCTACATCTTCCGGCTCTACACACAGATTGCCACTTTGGTCCCTAATGGGCCTTACTCTTTCCCTGGTTATCCTCTTGCCCTTAATATACTTATAAAACACCTTGGGATTTTCCTTTATTTTGCCCGCCAGTGTTTTTTCATGCCCCCTCTTTGCTCTCCTAACTTCTTTTTTAAGTAACCCCCTGCACTTTCTATACTCCTCTAGGGCTTCCACTGTTTTTAGTCCTTTGTATCTGCCAAAAGCCTCCCTTTTTTTCCTAATCCATTCTTGTATATCCTTCAACATCCAGGGTTCCCTGGGCTTGTTGGTCCCACCCTTGAACTTTACGGGAACATGTTGCCATTGTACTCTCTCTATTTCCTTTCTGAAAGACTCCCACTGCTCTGATGTGGATTTTCCTACAAGTAGCTGATCCCAGTCCACTTTGGCCAGATCCTGCCTTATATTAAAATTGGCCTTCCCCCAATTTAGAACCACTCTGCCATTGCCATTTACACTTCATCTAGAGCCATCTTTTGCTTAACTTGTCCCATTACCATCTCCTTTTGTCTTGCACCATCATCCCTTTTGTCTCTTAATCTCTCCTGCCTTCCAGCCTATCACCGACCTTCCCTTTTGTTCTTTCCTCCCCCCTTGCCCTGCCCCTACACTTGCTTAAAAACCTGTTCCATCTCCAACTTTTTCCAGTTCTGACGAAGGGTCATCGACCTGAAACGTTAACTCGGTTTCTCTCTCCACAGATGCTGCCTGAACGGCTGAGTACTTCCAGCATTTTCTGTGTGTATAATACACAAACCAGGTCAAACTTTTTTAAATTATTAATTCACGGGATGTGGGCGTCGCTGGCAAGGCCGGCATTTATTGCCCATCCCTAGTTGCCCTTGAGAAGGTGGTGGTGAGCTGCCTTCTCGAACCGCTGCAGTCCGTGTGGTGAAGGTGCTCCCACAGTGCTGTTAGGGAGGGAGTTCCAGGATTTTGACCCAGCGACGATGAAGGAACGGCCGATATATTTCCAAGTCAGGATGGTGTGTGAGTTGGAGGGGAACTTGGAGGTGGTGGTGTTCCCATGCGCCTGCTGCCCTTGTCCTTCTAGGTGGAAGAGGTCGCAGGTTTGGGAGGTGCTGCCGAAGAAGCCTTGGCGAGTTGCTGCAGTGCATCTTGTCGATGGTACACACTGCAGCCACGGTGCGCCGGTGGTGGAGGGAGTGAATGTTTAAGGTGGTGGATGGGGGGCCAATCAAGCGGGCTGCTTTGTCCTGGATGGTGTCGAGCTTCTTGAGTGTTGTTGGAGCTGCACTCATCCAGGCAAGTGGAGAGTATTCCGTCACACTCCTGACTTGTGCCTTGTAGATGGTGGAAAGGCTTTGGGGGGGGTCAGGAGCAACGTTCCCGCTAAGCTTTGCGGCCATGCAGCAGTCTGGAGGTCCCGCGCAGGCTGCTCAACGGCTTTTCAATACAAAAAACCGCAAATGCGCCAAAATTTGAATGGGCCGCGCAGCCCATTAAAGGGACCGTGCACCAAAACTAAATTAGAGGGATCACTGATCAGCAGGTGAATCTCTCGCTGCAGAATTCCGACCCTCTGACCTCCTCTTGTAACCACAGTGTTTCTGGTCAATGGTGACCCCCAGGATATTGGTATATAATCTTGGGTAATAAAGTGTTAAGGGGAAATGTGGGCTCATGAAAGACAGATGCAGGTGATACTATAGTGGATAAGAAAATGGCAGACTTGTTAATAAATAAGTTGTGGCTGGTTGTCACAATAGAAGAAGAGGACAAAGTACCAGAGGTACAAAGGAATCTAAAAAATCAACTGGAGGAACTCACTGAAATTAATACAAGTAAACTAAACCGCCATCAGGGAGAGCGAATGAGCACTTGAACAAGAATGAGCTGATCAAGCCGTTGGATTTCTGAAGGCTAGGTCAAATGGGAGTAATCTTTTGAATGGTGGGTAGGGGAGTGTCTACATAGAAACATAGAAGATAGGAGCAGGAGTCGGCCATTCGGCCCCTCGAGCCTGCTCCGCCATTCAATGAGATCATGGCTGATCATCCAAATTCAGTACCTGTCCCTGCTTTCTCCCCATATCCCTTGATCCCCTTAGCCTTAAGAAATATATCTAACTCCTTCTTGAATATATTTAATGAATTGGCCTCTACTGCCTTCTGTGGTAGAGAATTCCACAGGTTCACCACTCTCTGGGTGAAGTAATTCCTCCTCACCTCAGTCCTAAATGGCTTACCCCTTATCCTTAGACTGTGACCCCTGGTTCTGGACTCCCCCGCCATCGGGAACATCCTTCCTGCATCTAGTCTGTCCAGTCCTGTTAGAATTTTATAAGTTTCAATGAGATCCCCTCTCATTCTTCTAAACTCCAGCGAGTACAAGCCCAATCGACCCAATCTCTCCTCATACGTCATTCCTGCCATCCCAGGTATCAGCCTGGTGAATCTTCGCTGCACTCCCTCCATGGCAAGAACATCCTTCCTCAGCTAAGGCGACCAAAACTACACACAATACTCAAGGTGTGGTCTCACCAAGGCCCTGTACAGCTGCAGCAAGACATCCTTGCTCCTGTACTCGAACCCTCTCGATATGATGCTTCAGTTGAATAAAGCTCCGGTTAGACCCCACCTGGAGTGACCGGGTTCAGTTCTGGGCCCCGCCCCTCAGGAAGGATATCTCGGCCTTGGAGGGGGAGCAGCGCAGATTCACCAGAACGATACCCGGGGCTAAAAGGGTTAAATTCCGAGGCCAGGTTGCACAGACTGGGCTTGTGTTCCCTCGAGTTTAGACGGTTCAAGGGTTATTTAATCTTAGTGTTTAAAATTATAAAAAGGATTCGATCGGGTGGATCGAGAGAAACTATTTCCTCTGATGGGGGAGTCCAGAACAAGGGGGCAGAACCTTAAAATTAGAGCCAGGCCAGCGAAGAATACAATTAGAATGCATTTCTTCACACGAGGGGTAGTAGAAATCTGGAACTCTCTCCCCCAAAAGGCTGTGGATGCTGGGGGGGGGGGTCAATCGAAATTTCCAAGACTGAGATGGACAGATTTTTTTTTTATCAGGTAAGGGTATTAAGGGCTACGGCGCAAAAGGCAGGTAAATGGAGCTGAGGAACAGATCAGCCACAATCTAATTGAATGGCGGAGCAGGCTCGAGGGGCTGAATGGCCTCCTCCTGTTCCTGTGGTCCTAACAGCATTACCTCTCCACCTTTTAACGAAATCTCAAACAGCAACCCCAGGCACACTGCGCAGTCCCTTCCCGTTATTAAAGCAACCGCCCTCCAGAGGGTAGATATTCCGTGCGCTGTGCAATTGATCCACAGACACCTGGAATGTATGAGATTGCGCCCTCAGTCTGTGCACAGTTAGCTGATCTTCGCCACGGCAGACGATAATTGGCTTCAATGCTCCTCGGCTTGGCTCCTGGCTTACCATCGCTGTTCAGGGACTGCTGGTGGAAAATGCTAATGCTCGGACGTCAAGGGGAGGATAACTGAATTGGATTGAGAAGACACAAGAGGTTGGGCATGAGTAAAAAGCCATTCCGCCCATGGGGTTTGTCGCTCCAGTGTTCAAACATGGATCCGCCCTGGCTCAATTGTTTGTTGATGGTTAGCACAGGAGAAACATCTTTGCTCGTCTGACATTTGGAGAACAGCAACGTTAATAATTACATAAATATCCTGTTTGATGGTCAATAAATTCACTCCTGTACTTACCAGCTGTCTGATTCTGCCACCTTCCGTAGTCGGAGCCTTATCAATGCCGAAACACGATCCAACAGCAGTCACTGATTAACAGGAACCCTGACTGCATTTTCACTTCCATTGTAGAACAAAACTTACCACCTTTCAATGCCACGATAAAACCACGATGAGAGATCAGAAGGATCAATGAAGGTTCAATGACCTACCTTCAGCCCGAAAACTCTTCGGCCCATGGTTAATCCGCCACAGAAGCTGCACAATCAGCCCATCAGAACAAGTCGGCACCAGGAGCAGCATCTCTCGCGTACCGTCCACCAGAGCGAGTCAAACCTCCATTCAATACCATGCTGCTTCCAACAGATTCGACAGAGATTTGCTGTAGAGTGCTAAGGTCGCACATTCCACGAAATCCTTTATACACATTCTCTCTATGACCAAAGCTGGCTCAGAGAGCAGAGGTAAAACAAAAAAGATGGAAACAAGGTAGTTGTTTTGGTACGATTGGTTGAGGGATAAACAACCGCAGGGGCAGTACTGAGGGAGAGCTGCACTGTCGGAGGGGCAGTACTGAGGGAGCGCCGCACTGTCGGAGGGGCAGTACTGAGGGAGCGCCGCACTGTCGGAGGGGCAGTACTGAGGGAGCACCGCACTGTCGCAGGGGCAGTACTGACGGAGCGCCGCAATGTCGGAGGGGCAGTACTGAGGGAGTGCCAGCACTGAGGGAGTGCCGCACTGTCGGAGGGGCAGTACTGAGGGAGCGCCGCACTGTCGGAGGGGCAGTACTGAGGGAGCGCCGCACAGTCGGAGGGGCAGTACTGAGGGAGCGCCGCACTGTCGGAGGGGCAGTACTGAGGGAGCGCCGCACTGTCGGAGGGACAGTACTGAAGGAGTGCCGCACTGTCGGAGGGGCAGTACTGAGGGAGCGCCGCACTGTCGGAGGGGCAGTACTGAAGGAGCGCCGCACTGTCGGAGGGGCAGTACTGAGGGAGCGCCGCACTGTCGGAGGGACAGTACTGAAGGAGTGCCGCACTGTCGGAGGGGCAGTACTGAAGGAGTGCCACACTGTCGGAGGGGCAGTACTGAGGGAGCGCCGCACTGTCGGAGGGGCAGTACTGAGGGAGCGCCGCACTGTCGGAGGGGCAGTACTGAGGGAGGGCCGCACTGTCGGAGGGGCAGTCCTGAGGGAGTGCCGCACTGTCGGAGGGGCAGTACTGAAGGAGCGCTGCACTGTCGGAGGTGCCGTCTTTTGGATAAGACGTTAAACGAAGGTCCTGTCTGCGCTCTCAGGTGGATGTAAAAGATCCCATGGCACTATATCGAAGAGGAGCAGGGCAGTTCTCCCCGGTGTCCTGGGGCCAATATTTATCCCTCAACCAACATCACTAGGCAAAAACACTATCACATTGCTGTTTGTGGGAGCTTGCTGTGCAGAAATTGGTTGCCGCATTTCCTTCAACACAACAGTGACCGCACTTCAAATCGAGCTTCATTGGCGGTAAAGCGCTTTGGGATGTCCTGCGCCGGTGAAAGACGCTGGAGAAATGCGTTCTGTCGTTCCCTCGCATCAATCGAGTACACAGGGCTCAGCCCAGCTACCAAACCATTCAAAGGTAGTGGAGCCAAAGCAGAGTCCGCCCCTCCCTTGAAACCTCGAGCAATTGATCGGAAGGTTGTAAAATCCCGAGTGTTGTGACGGTGCTGTGCAGGGAAGCTCGGGCAGTTCCGCTGTTTCTCTGTTAGCGAGTAGTAGGGAAGGAATGGCCGGGGCGAGTATTGTTGGGCGCATGATACTTTTAAAAATGTACTGAGATCGATGTCTGTGAACTTTGAGTCAGACAAGGGCTTGGACTCAACCCAGAGCCAACACAGTGCTGCTGAACTCCGGAGAAGCACGATACAAGCTGCAGAAAGGGCAGGCCAGGCTCAGCCGGGGCCCGAGGG